>NW_027141116.1:50852-190508 GCF_036365525.1 Heterodontus francisci | reverse complement strand
TAGAGAGACAGCAATATAGAGCAGTCCGGGGATGGAGAGAGTGAGAAAGATCAGAGAGAGAGAGAGAGAGACAGCAATATAGAGCATAGTCCGGGGATAGAGAGAGTGAGAAAGCACAGAGAGAGAGAGAGAGAGACAGCAATATAGAGCAGTCCGGGGATAGAGAGAGTGAGAAAGATCAGAGAGAGAGAGAGAGAGACAGCAATATAGAGCAGTCCGGGGATAGAGAGAGTGAGAAAGCACAGAGAGAGAGAGAGAGAGAGAGAGACAGCAATATAGAGCAGTCCGGGGATAGAGAGAGTGAGAAAGATCAGAGAGAGAGAGAGAGACAGCAATATAGAGCAGTCCGGGGATAGAGAGAGTGAGAAAGCACAGAGAGAGAGAGAGAGCAATATAGAGCAGTCCGGGGATAGAGAGAGTGAGAAAGCACAGAGAGAGAGAGAGAGAGACAGCAATATAGAGCAGTCCGGGGATAGAGAGAGTGAGAAAGCACAGAGAGAGAGAGAGAGAGACAGACAGCAATATAGAGCAGTCCGGGGATAGAGAGAGTGAGAAAGATCAGAGAGAGAGAGAGAGAGACAGCAATATAGAGCAGTCCGGGGATAGAGAGAGTGAGAAAGATCAGAGAGAGAGAGAGACAGCAATATAGAGCAGTCCGGGGAGAGAGAGAGTGAGAAAGTACAGAGAGAGAGAGAGAGAGACAGCAATATAGAGCAGTCCGGGGAGAGAGAGAGTGAGAAAGATCAGAGAGAGAGAGAGACAGCAATATAGAGCAGTCCGGGGAGAGAGAGAGTGAGAAAGTACAGAGAGAGAGAGAGACAGCAATATAGAGCAGTCCGGGGATAGAGAGAGTGAGAAAGATCAGAGAGAGAGAGAGAGACAGCAATATAGAGCAGTCCGGGGATAGAGAGAGTGAGAAAGCACAGAGAGAGAGAGAGAGAGAGACAGCAATATAGAGCAGTCCGGGGATAGAGAGAGTGAGAAAGATCAGAGAGAGAGAGAGAGACAGCAATATAGAGCAGTCCGGGGATAGAGAGAGTGAGAAAGCACAGAGAGAGAGAGAGAGCAATATAGAGCAGTCCGGGGATAGAGAGAGTGAGAAAGCACAGAGAGAGAGAGAGAGAGAGACAGCAATATAGAGCAATCCGGGGATAGAGAGAGTGAGAAAGCACAGAGAGAGAGAGAGAGAGACAGCAATATAGAGCAGTCCGGGGATAGAGAGAGTGAGAAAGATCAGAGAGAGAGAGAGAGAGACAGCAATATAGAGCAGTCCGGGGAGAGAGAGAGTGAGAAAGCACAGAGAGAGAGAGAGAGCAATATAGAGCAGTCCGGGGATAGAGAGAGTGAGAAAGATCAGAGAGAGAGAGAGAGACAGCAATATAGAGCAGTACGGGGAGAGAGAGAGTGAGAAAGCACAGAGAGAGAGAGAGAGCAATATAGAGCAGTCCGGGGATAGAGAGAGTGAGAAAGATCAGAGAGAGAGAGAGAGACAGCAATATAGAGCAGTCCGGGGAGAGAGAGAGTGAGAAAGCACAGAGAGAGAGAGAGAGCAATATAGAGCAGTCCGGGGATAGAGAGAGTGAGAAAGATCAGAGAGAGAGAGAGAGACAGCAATATAGAGCAGTCCGGGGATAGAGAGAGTGAGAAAGATCAGAGAGAGAGAGAGAGAGACAGCAATATAGAGCAGTCCGGGGATAGAGAGAGTGAGAAAGCACAGAGAGAGAGAGAGAGAGAGAGAGACAGCAATATAGAGCAGTCCGGGGAGAGAGAGAGTGAGAAAGCACAGAGAGAGAGAGAGAGCAATATAGAGCAGTCCGGGGATAGAGAGAGTGAGAAAGATCAGAGAGAGAGAGAGAGACAGCAATATAGAGCAGTCCGGGGATAGAGAGAGTGAGAAAGATCAGAGAGAGAGAGAGAGACAGCAATATAGAGCAGTCCGGGGATAGAGAGAGTGAGAAAGATCAGAGAGAGAGAGAGAGACAGCAATATAGAGCAGTCCGGGGATAGAGAGAGTGAGAAAGCATAGAGAGAGAGAGAGCAATATAGAGCAGTCCGGGGATAGAGAGAGTGAGAAAGCACAGAGAGAGAGAGAGAGAGACAGCAATATAGAGCAGTCCGGGGAGAGAGAGAGTGAGAAAGATCAGAGAGAGAGAGAGAGACAGCAATATAGAGCAGTCCGGGGAGAGAGAGAGTGAGAAAGCACAGAGAGAGAGAGAGAGCAATATAGAGCAGTCCGGGGATAGAGAGAGTGAGAAAGATCAGAGAGAGAGAGAGAGACAGCAATATAGAGCAGTCCGGGGATAGAGAGAGTGAGAAAGATCAGAGAGAGAGAGAGAGACAGCAATATAGAGCAGTCCGGGGATAGAGAGAGTGAGAAAGCACAGAGAGAGAGAGAGACAGCAATATAGAGCAGTCCGGGGATAGAGAGAGTGAGAAAGATCAGAGAGAGAGAGAGAGACAGCAATATAGAGCAGTCCGGGGATAGAGAGAGTGAGAAAGCACAGAGAGAGAGAGAGCAATATAGAGCAGTCCGGGGATAGAGAGAGTGAGAAAGCACAGAGAGAGAGAGAGAGAGAGAGAGACAGCAATATAGAGCAGTCCGGGGAGAGAGAGAGTGAGAAAGCACAGAGAGAGAGAGAGAGCAATATAGAGCAGTCCGGGGATAGAGAGAGTGAGAAAGATCAGAGAGAGAGAGAGAGAGACAGCAATATAGAGCAGTCCGGGGATAGAGAGAGTGAGCAAGCACAGAGAGAGAGAGAGAGAGAGAGAGACAGCAATATAGAGCAGTCCGGGGATAGAGAGAGTGAGAAAGATCAGAGAGAGAGAGAGAGACAGCAATATAGAGCAGTCCGGGGATAGAGAGAGTGAGAAAGCACAGAGAGAGAGAGAGAGCAATATAGAGCAGTCCGGGGATAGAGAGAGTGAGAAAGCACAGAGAGAGAGAGAGAGAGAGAGAGACAGCAATATAGAGCAGTCCGGGGATAGAGAGAGTGAGAAAGCACAGAGAGAGAGAGAGAGAGAGACAGCAATATAGAGCAGTCCGGGGATAGAGAGAGTGAGAAAGATCAGAGAGAGAGAGAGAGAGACAGCAATATAGAGCAGTCCGGGGATAGAGAGAGTGAGAAAGATCAGAGAGAGAGAGAGACAGCAATATAGAGCAGTCCGGGGAGAGAGAGAGTGAGAAAGTACAGAGAGAGAGAGAGAGAGACAGCAATATAGAGCAGTCCGGGGAGAGAGAGAGTGAGAAAGCACAGAGAGAGAGAGAGAGCAATATAGAGCAGTCCGGGGATAGAGAGAGTGAGAAAGATCAGAGAGAGAGAGAGAGACAGCAATATAGAGCAGTCCGGGGATAGAGAGAGTGAGAAAGATCAGAGAGAGAGAGAGAGACAGCAATATAGAGCAGTCCGGGGATAGAGAGAGTGAGAAAGCACAGAGAGAGAGAGAGAGAGAGAGAGCAATATAGAGCAGTCCGGGGATAGAGAGAGTGAGAAAGATCAGAGAGAGAGAGAGAGACAGCAATATAGAGCAGTCCGGGGATAGAGAGAGTGAGAAAGCACAGAGAGAGAGAGAGCAATATAGAGCAGTCCGGGGATAGAGAGAGTGAGAAAGCACAGAGAGAGAGAGAGAGAGAGAGAGACAGCAATATAGAGCAGTCCGGGGAGAGAGAGAGTGAGAAAGCACAGAGAGAGAGAGAGAGCAATATAGAGCAGTCCGGGGATAGAGAGAGTGAGAAAGCACAGAGAGAGAGAGAGAGCAATATAGAGCAGTCCGGGGATAGAGAGAGTGAGAAAGCACAGAGAGAGAGAGAGAGAGAGAGAGAGACAGCAATATAGAGCAGTCCGGGGATAGAGAGAGTGAGAAAGCACAGAGAGAGAGAGAGAGAGAGACAGCAATATAGAGCAGTCCGGGGATAGAGAGAGTGAGAAAGATCAGAGAGAGAGAGAGAGAGACAGCAATATAGAGCAGTACGGGGATAGAGAGAGTGAGAAAGATCAGAGAGAGAGAGAGACAGCAATATAGAGCAGTCCGGGGAGAGAGAGAGTGAGAAAGTACAGAGAGAGAGAGACAGCAATATAGAGCAGTCCGGGGAGAGAGAGAGTGAGAAAGATCAGAGAGAGAGAGAGACAGCAATATAGAGCAGTCCGGGGAGAGAGAGAGTGAGAAAGTACAGAGAGAGAGAGAGACAGCAATATAGAGCAGTCCGGGGATAGAGAGAGTGAGAAAGATCAGAGAGAGAGAGAGAGACAGCAATATAGAGCAGTCCGGGGATAGAGAGAGTGAGAAAGCACAGAGAGAGAGAGAGAGAGAGAGAGACAGCAATATAGAGCAGTCCGGGGATAGAGAGAGTGAGAAAGATCAGAGAGAGAGAGAGAGACAGCAATATAGAGCAGTCCGGGGATAGAGAGAGTGAGAAAGCACAGAGAGAGAGAGAGAGCAATATAGAGCAGTCCGGGGATAGAGAGAGTGAGAAAGCACAGAGAGAGAGAGAGAGAGAGAGAGAGACAGCAATATAGAGCAGTCCGGGGATAGAGAGAGTGAGAAAGCACAGAGAGAGAGAGAGAGACAGCAATATAGAGCAGTCCGGGGATGGAGAGAGTGAGAAAGATCAGAGAGAGAGAGAGAGAGACAGCAATATAGAGCAGTCCGGGGATAGAGAGAGTGAGAAAGCACAGAGAGAGAGAGAGAGAGAGACAGCAATATAGAGCAGTCCGGGGATAGAGAGAGTGAGAAAGATCAGAGAGAGAGAGAGAGACAGCAATATAGAGCAGTCCGGGGATAGAGAGAGTGAGAAAGCACAGAGAGAGAGAGAGAGAGAGAGAGACAGCAATATAGAGCAGTCCGGGGATAGAGAGAGTGAGAAAGATCAGAGAGAGAGAGAGAGACAGCAATATAGAGCAGTCCGGGGATAGAGAGAGTGAGAAAGCACAGAGAGAGAGAGAGAGCAATATAGAGCAGTCCGGGGATAGAGAGAGTGAGAAAGCACAGAGAGAGAGAGAGAGAGAGAGACAGCAATATAGAGCAGTCCGGGGATAGAGAGAGTGAGAAAGCACAGAGAGAGAGAGAGAGAGACAGACAGCAATATAGAGCAGTCCGGGGATAGAGAGAGTGAGAAAGATCAGAGAGAGAGAGAGAGAGACAGCAATATAGAGCAGTCCGGGGATAGAGAGAGTGAGAAAGATCAGAGAGAGAGAGAGACAGCAATATAGAGCAGTCCGGGGAGAGAGAGAGTGAGAAAGTACAGAGAGAGAGAGAGAGAGACAGCAATATAGAGCAGTCCGGGGAGAGAGAGAGTGAGAAAGATCAGAGAGAGAGAGAGACAGCAATATAGAGCAGTCCGGGGAGAGAGAGAGTGAGAAAGTACAGAGAGAGAGAGAGACAGCAATATAGAGCAGTCCGGGGATAGAGAGAGTGAGAAAGATCAGAGAGAGAGAGAGAGACAGCAATATAGAGCAGTCCGGGGATAGAGAGAGTGAGAAAGCACAGAGAGAGAGAGAGAGAGAGACAGCAATATAGAGCAGTCCGGGGATAGAGAGAGTGAGAAAGATCAGAGAGAGAGAGAGAGACAGCAATATAGAGCAGTCCGGGGATAGAGAGAGTGAGAAAGCACAGAGAGAGAGAGAGAGCAATATAGAGCAGTCCGGGGATAGAGAGAGTGAGAAAGCACAGAGAGAGAGAGAGAGAGAGACAGCAATATAGAGCAATCCGGGGATAGAGAGAGTGAGAAAGCACAGAGAGAGAGAGAGAGAGACAGCAATATAGAGCAGTCCGGGGATAGAGAGAGTGAGAAAGATCAGAGAGAGAGAGAGAGAGACAGCAATATAGAGCAGTCCGGGGAGAGAGAGAGTGAGAAAGCACAGAGAGAGAGAGAGAGCAATATAGAGCAGTCCGGGGATAGAGAGAGTGAGAAAGATCAGAGAGAGAGAGAGAGACAGCAATATAGAGCAGTACGGGGAGAGAGAGAGTGAGAAAGCACAGAGAGAGAGAGAGAGCAATATAGAGCAGTCCGGGGATAGAGAGAGTGAGAAAGATCAGAGAGAGAGAGAGAGACAGCAATATAGAGCAGTCCGGGGAGAGAGAGAGTGAGAAAGCACAGAGAGAGAGAGAGAGCAATATAGAGCAGTCCGGGGATAGAGAGAGTGAGAAAGATCAGAGAGAGAGAGAGAGACAGCAATATAGAGCAGTCCGGGGATAGAGAGAGTGAGAAAGATCAGAGAGAGAGAGAGAGAGACAGCAATATAGAGCAGTCCGGGGATAGAGAGAGTGAGAAAGCACAGAGAGAGAGAGAGAGAGAGAGAGACAGCAATATAGAGCAGTCCGGGGAGAGAGAGAGTGAGAAAGCACAGAGAGAGAGAGAGAGCAATATAGAGCAGTCCGGGGATAGAGAGAGTGAGAAAGATCAGAGAGAGAGAGAGAGACAGCAATATAGAGCAGTCCGGGGATAGAGAGAGTGAGAAAGATCAGAGAGAGAGAGAGAGACAGCAATATAGAGCAGTCCGGGGATAGAGAGAGTGAGAAAGATCAGAGAGAGAGAGAGAGACAGCAATATAGAGCAGTCCGGGGATAGAGAGAGTGAGAAAGCATAGAGAGAGAGAGAGCAATATAGAGCAGTCCGGGGATAGAGAGAGTGAGAAAGCACAGAGAGAGAGAGAGAGAGACAGCAATATAGAGCAGTCCGGGGAGAGAGAGAGTGAGAAAGATCAGAGAGAGAGAGAGAGACAGCAATATAGAGCAGTCCGGGGAGAGAGAGAGTGAGAAAGCACAGAGAGAGAGAGAGAGCAATATAGAGCAGTCCGGGGATAGAGAGAGTGAGAAAGATCAGAGAGAGAGAGAGAGACAGCAATATAGAGCAGTCCGGGGATAGAGAGAGTGAGAAAGATCAGAGAGAGAGAGAGAGACAGCAATATAGAGCAGTCCGGGGATAGAGAGAGTGAGAAAGCACAGAGAGAGAGAGAGACAGCAATATAGAGCAGTCCGGGGATAGAGAGAGTGAGAAAGATCAGAGAGAGAGAGAGAGACAGCAATATAGAGCAGTCCGGGGATAGAGAGAGTGAGAAAGCACAGAGAGAGAGAGAGCAATATAGAGCAGTCCGGGGATAGAGAGAGTGAGAAAGCACAGAGAGAGAGAGAGAGAGAGAGAGACAGCAATATAGAGCAGTCCGGGGAGAGAGAGAGTGAGAAAGCACAGAGAGAGAGAGAGAGCAATATAGAGCAGTCCGGGGATAGAGAGAGTGAGAAAGATCAGAGAGAGAGAGAGAGAGACAGCAATATAGAGCAGTCCGGGGATAGAGAGAGTGAGCAAGCACAGAGAGAGAGAGAGAGAGAGAGAGACAGCAATATAGAGCAGTCCGGGGATAGAGAGAGTGAGAAAGATCAGAGAGAGAGAGAGAGACAGCAATATAGAGCAGTCCGGGGATAGAGAGAGTGAGAAAGCACAGAGAGAGAGAGAGAGCAATATAGAGCAGTCCGGGGATAGAGAGAGTGAGAAAGCACAGAGAGAGAGAGAGAGAGAGAGAGACAGCAATATAGAGCAGTCCGGGGATAGAGAGAGTGAGAAAGCACAGAGAGAGAGAGAGAGAGAGACAGCAATATAGAGCAGTCCGGGGATAGAGAGAGTGAGAAAGATCAGAGAGAGAGAGAGAGAGACAGCAATATAGAGCAGTCCGGGGATAGAGAGAGTGAGAAAGATCAGAGAGAGAGAGAGACAGCAATATAGAGCAGTCCGGGGAGAGAGAGAGTGAGAAAGTACAGAGAGAGAGAGAGAGAGACAGCAATATAGAGCAGTCCGGGGAGAGAGAGAGTGAGAAAGATCAGAGAGAGAGAGAGACAGCAATATAGAGCAGTCCGGGGAGAGAGAGAGTGAGAAAGTACAGAGAGAGAGAGAGACAGCAATATAGAGCAGTCCGGGGATAGAGAGAGTGAGAAAGATCAGAGAGAGAGAGAGAGACAGCAATATAGAGCAGTCCGGGGATAGAGAGAGTGAGAAAGCACAGAGAGAGAGAGAGAGAGAGAGAGAGACAGCAATATAGAGCAGTCCGGGGATAGAGAGAGTGAGAAAGCACAGAGAGAGAGAGAGAGACAGCAATATAGAGCAGTCCGGGGATAGAGAGAGTGAGAAAGATCAGAGAGAGAGAGAGAGACAGCAATATAGAGCAGTCCGGGGATAGAGAGAGTGAGAAAGCACAGAGAGAGAGAGAGAGCAATATAGAGCAGTCCGGGGATAGAGAGAGTGAGAAAGCACAGAGAGAGAGAGAGAGAGAGAGAGACAGCAATATAGAGCAGTCCGGGGATAGAGAGAGTGAGAAAGCACAGAGAGAGAGAGAGAGAGAGACAGCAATATAGAGCAGTCCGGGGATAGAGAGAGTGAGAAAGATCAGAGAGAGAGAGAGAGAGACAGCAATATAGAGCAGTCCGGGGATAGAGAGAGTGAGAAAGATCAGAGAGAGAGAGAGACAGCAATATAGAGCAGTCCGGGGAGAGAGAGAGTAAGAAAGTACAGAGAGAGAGAGAGAGAGACAGCAATATAGAGCAGTCCGGGGAGAGAGAGAGTGAGAAAGCACAGAGAGAGAGAGAGACAGCAATATAGAGCAGTCCGGGGATAGAGAGAGTGAGAAAGATCAGAGAGAGAGAGAGACAGCAATATAGAGCAGTCCGGGGAGAGAGAGAGTGAGAAAGTACAGAGAGAGAGAGAGAGAGACAGCAATATAGAGCAGTCCGGGGAGAGAGAGAGTGAGAAAGCACAGAGAGAGAGAGAGACAGCAATATAGAGCAGTCCGGGGATAGAGAGAGTGAGAAAGATCAGAGAGAGAGAGAGAGACAGCAATATAGAGCAGTCCGGGGATAGAGAGAGTGAGAAAGCACAGAGAGAGAGAGAGAGAGAGACAGCAATATAGAGCAGTCCGGGGATAGAGAGAGTGAGAAAGATCAGAGAGAGAGAGAGAGACAGCAATATAGAGCAGTCCGGGGATAGAGAGAGTGAGAAAGATCAGAGAGAGAGAGAGAGAGAGACAGCAATATAGAGCAGTCCGGGGATAGAGAGAGTGAGAAAGATCAGAGAGAGAGAGAGACAGCAATATAGAGCAGTCCGGTGAGAGAGAGAGTGAGAAAGTACAGAGAGAGAGAGAGAGAGACAGCAATATAGAGCAGTCCGGGGAGAGAGAGAGTGAGAAAGCACAGAGAGAGAGAGAGACAGCAATATAGAGCAGTCCGGGGATAGAGAGAGTGAGAAAGATCAGAGAGAGAGAGAGAGACAGCAATATAGAGCAGTCCGGGGATAGAGAGAGTGAGAAAGCACAGAGAGAGAGAGAGACAGCAATATAGAGCAGTCCGGGGATAGAGAGAGTGAGAAAGATCAGAGAGAGAGAGAGAGACAGCAATATAGAGCAGTCCGGGGATAGAGAGAGTGAGAAAGCACAGAGAGAGAGAGAGAGAGAGACAGCAATATAGAGCAGTCCCAGGAGAGAGAGAGTGAGAAAGTACAGAGAGAGAGAGAGAGAGACAGCAATATAGAGCAGTCCAGGGAGTGAGAGAGTGAGAAAGTACAGAGAGAGAGAGAGAGAGAGAGAGAGACAGCAATATAGAGCAGTCCGGGGATAGAGAGAGTGAGAAAGCACAGAGAGAGAGAGAGAGAGAGAGACAGCAATATAGAGCAGTCCGGGGATAGAGAGAGTGAGAAAGATCAGAGAGAGAGAGAGAGACAGCAATATAGAGCAGTCCGGGGAGAGAGAGAGTGAGAAAGTACAGAGAGAGAGAGAGAGAGACAGCAATATAGAGCAGTCCGGGGAGAGAGAGAGTGAGAAAGCACAGAGAGAGAGAGAGAGAGAGACAGCAATATAGAGCAGTCCGGGGATAGAGAGAGTGAGAAAGCACAGAGAGAGAGAGAGAGAGAGACAGCAATATAGAGCAGTCCGGGGATAGAGAGAGTGAGAAAGATCAGAGAGAGAGAGAGAGACAGCAATATAGAGCAGTCCGGGGAGAGAGAGAGTGAGAAAGTACAGAGAGAGAGAGAGAGAGGCAGCAATATAGAGCAGTCCGGGGAGAGAGTGAGTGAGAAAGCACAGAGAGAGAGAGAGAGACAGCAATATAGAGCAGTCCGGGGATAGAGAGAGTGAGAAAGCACAGAGAGAGACAGAGAGAGACAGCAATATAGAGCAGTCCGGGGAGAGAGAGAGTGAGAAAGTACAGAGAGAGAGAGAGAGACAGCAATATAGAGCAGTCCGGGGATAGAGAGAGTGAGAAAGCACAGAGAGAGAGAGAGAGAGACAGCAATATAGAGCAGTCCGGGGAGAGAGAGAGTGAGAAAGTACAGAGAGAGAGAGAGAGAGACAGCAATATAGAGCAGTCCGGGGATAGAGAGAGTGAGAAAGCACAGAGAGAGAGAGCAATATGGAGCAGTCCGGGGATAGAGAGAGTGAGAAAGCACAGAGAGAGAGAGAGAGAGAGAGAGACAACAATATAGAGCAGTCCGGGGATAGAGAGAGTGAGAAAGATCAGAGAGAGAGAGAGAGAGACAGCAATATAGAGCAGTCCGGGGACAGAGAGAGTGAGAAAGATCAGAGAGAGAGAGAGAGAGAGACAGCAATATAGAGCAGTCCGGGGATAGAGAGAGTGAGAAAGATCAGAGAGAGAGAGAGACAGCAATATAGAGCAGTCCGGGGATAGAGAGAGTGAGAAAGATCAGAGAGAGAGAGAGAGAGAGACAGCAATATAGAGCAGTCCGGGGATAGAGAGAGTGAGAAAGATCAGAGAGAGAGAGAGACAGCAATATAGAGCAGTCCGGGGAGAGAGAGAGTGAGAAAGTACAGAGAGAGAGAGAGAGAGACAGCAATATAGAGCAGTCCGGGGAGAGAGAGAGTGAGAAAGCACAGAGAGAGAGAGAGACAGCAATATAGAGCAGTCCGGGGATAGAGAGAGTGAGAAAGATCAGAGAGAGAGAGAGAGACAGCAATATAGAGCAGTCCGGGGATAGAGAGAGTGAGAAAGCACAGAGAGAGAGAGAGACAGCAATATAGAGCAGTCCGGGGATAGAGAGAGTGAGAAAGATCAGAGAGAGAGAGAGAGACAGCAATATAGAGCAGTCCGGGGATAGAGAGAGTGAGAAAGCACAGAGAGAGAGAGACAGCAATATAGAGCAGTCCGGGGATAGAGAGAGTGAGAAAGATCAGAGAGAGAGAGAGAGACAGCAATATAGAGCAGTCCCAGGAGAGAGAGAGTGAGAAAGTACAGAGAGAGAGAGAGAGAGAGACAGCAATAGAGCAGTCCGGGGAGAGAGAGAGTGAGAAAGTACAGAGAGAGAGAGAGAGACAGCAATATAGAGCAGTCCGGGGATCGAGAGAGTGAGAAAGCACAGAGAGAGAGAGAGAGAGACAGCAATATAGAGCAGTCCGGGGATAGAGAGAGTGAGAAAGATCAGAGAGAGAGAGAGAGAGACAGCAATATAGAGCAGTCCGGGGATAGAGAGAGTGAGAAAGCACAGAGAGAGAGAGAGAGAGAGACAGCAATATAGAGCAGTCCGGGGACAGAGAGAGTGAGAAAGATCAGAGAGAGAGAGAGAGACAGCAATATAGAGCAGTCCGGGGAGAGAGAGAGTGAGAAAGTACAGAGAGAGAGAGAGAGAGACAGCAATATAGAGCAGTCCGGGGAGAGAGAGAGTGAGAAAGTACAGAGAGAGAGAGAGAGAGACAGCAATATAGAGCAGTCCGGGGAGAGAGTGAGTGAGAAAGCACAGAGAGAGAGAGAGAGACAGCAATATAGAGCAGTCCGGGGATAGAGAGAGTGAGAAAGCACAGAGAGAGACAGAGAGAGACAGCAATATAGAGCAGTCCGGGGAGAGAGAGAGTGAGAAAGTACAGAGAGAGAGAGAGAGACAGCAATATAGAGCAGTCCGGGGATAGAGAGAGTGAGAAAGCACAGAGAGAGAGAGAGAGAGACAGCAATATAGTGCAGTCCGGGGAGAGAGAGAGTGAGAAAGTACAGAGAGAGAGAGAGAGAGACAGCAATATAGAGCAGTCCGGGGAGAGAGAGAGTGAAAAGGCACAGAGAGAGAGAGAGAGAGACAGCAATATAGAGCAGTCCGGGGAGAGAGAGAGTGAGAAAGTACAGAGAGAGAGAGAGAGAGACAGCAATATAGAGCAGTCCGGGGAGAGAGAGAGTGAGAAAGATCAGAGAGAGAGAGAGAGAGAGACAGTAATATAGAGCAGTCCGGGGATAGAGAGAGTGAGAAAGATCAGAGAGAGAGAGAGAGAGAGAGAGAGAGAGACAGCAATATAGAGCAGTCCGGAGATAGAGAGAGTGAGAAAGCACAGAGAGAGAGAGAGAGAGAGACAGCAATATAGAGCAGTCCGGGGATAGAGAGAGTGAGAAAGATCAGAGAGAGAGAGAGAGAGAGACAGCAATATAGAGCAGTCCGGGGATAGAGAGAGTGAGAAAGATCAGAGAGAGAGAGAGAGAGAGAGACAGTAATATAGAGCAGTCCGGGGATAGAGAGAGTGAGAAAGATCAGAGAGAGAGAGAGAGAGACAGCAATATAGAGCAGTCCGGGGAGAGAGAGAGTGAGAAAGTACAGAGAGAGAGAGAGAGAGACAGCAATATAGAGCAGTCCGGGGAGAGAGAGAGTGAGAAAGCACAGAGAGAGAGAGAGACAGCAATATAGAGCAGTCCGGGGATAGAGAGAGTGAGAAAGATCAGAGAGAGAGAGAGAGACAGAAATATAGAGCAGTCCGGGGATAGAGAGAGTGAGAAAGCACAGAGAGAGAGAGAGAGAGAGACAGCAATATAGAGCAGTCCGGGGATAGAGAGAGTGAGAAAGATCAGAGAGAGAGAGAGAGACAGCAATATAGAGCAGTCCGGGGATAGAGAGAGTGAGAAAGCACAGAGAGAGAGAGAGAGAGAGACAGCAATATAGAGCAGTCCGGGGATAGAGAGAGTGAGAAAGATCAGAGAGAGAGAGAGAGAGACAGCAATATAGAGCAGTCCCAGGAGAGAGAGAGTGAGAAAGTACAGAGAGAGAGAGAGAGAGACAGCAATATAGAGCAGTCCGGGGAGAGAGAGAGTGAGAAAGTACAGAGAGAGAGAGAGAGAGAGAGACAGCAATATAGAGCAGTCCGGGGATAGAGAGAGTGAGAAAGCACAGAGAGAGAGAGAGACAGCAATATAGAGCAGTCCGGGGAGAGAGTGAGTGAGAAAGCACAGAGAGAGAGAGAGAGACTGCAATATAGAGCAGTCCGGGGATAGAGAGAGTGAGAAAGCACAGAGAGAGACAGAGAGAGACAGCAATATAGAGCAGTCCGGGGAGAGAGAGAGTGAGAAAGTACAGAGAGAGAGAGAGAGACAGCAATATAGAGCAGTCCGGGGATAGAGAGAGTGAGAAAGCACAGAGAGAGAGAGAGAGAGACAGCAATATAGAGCAGTCCGGGGAGAGAGAGAGTGAGAAAGTACAGAGAGAGAGAGAGAGAGACAGCAATATAGAGCAGTCCGGGGAGAGAGAGAGTGAGAAAGCACAGAGAGAGAGAGAGAGAGACAGCAATATAGAGCAGTCCGGGGAGAGAGAGAGTGAGAAAGTACAGAGAGAGAGAGAGAGAGACAGCAATATAGAGCAGTCAGGGGATAGAGAGAGTGAGAAAGCACAGAGAGAGAGAGAGAGAGAGACAGCAATATAGAGCAGTCCGGGGATAAAGAGAGTGAGAAAGATCAGAGAGAGAGAGAGAGAGAGACAGCAATATAGAGCAGTCCGGGGATAGAGAGAGTGAGAAAGATCAGAGAGAGAGAGAGAGAGACAGCAATATAGAGTAGTCCGGGGAGAGAGAGAGTGAGAAAGTACAGAGAGAGAGAGAGAGAGACAGCAATATAGAGCAGTCCGGGGAGAGAGAGAGTGAGAAAGCACAGAGACAGAGAGAGACAGCAATATAGAGCAGTCCGGGGATAGAGAGAGTGAGAAAGATCAGAGAGAGAGAGAGAGAGACAGCAATATAGAGCAGTCCGGGGATAGAGAGAGTGAGAAAGCACAGAGAGAGAGAGAGAGAGAGACAGCAATATAGAGCAGTCCGGGGATAGAGAGAGTGAGAAAGATCAGAGAGAGAGAGAGAGACAGCAATATAGAGCAGTCCGGGGATAGAGAGAGTGAGAAAGCACAGAGAGAGAGAGAGAGAGAGACAGCAATATAGAGCAGTCCGGGGATAGAGAGAGTGAGAAAGATCAGAGAGAGAGAGAGAGACAGCAATATAGAGCGGTCCGGGGATAGAGAGAGTGAGAAAGCACAGAGAGAGAGAGAGAGAGAGACAGCAATATAGAGCAGTCCGGGGATAGAGAGAGTGAGAAAGATCAGAGAGAGAGAGAGAGACAGCAATATAGAGCAGTCCGGGGAGAGAGAGAGTGAGAAAGTACAGAGAGAGAGAGAGAGAGACAGCAATATAGAGCAGTCCGGGGAGAGAGAGAGTGAGAAAGTACAGAGAGAGAGAGAGAGAGACAGCAATATAGAGCAGTCCGGGGAGAGAGTGAGTGAGAAAGCACAGAGAGAGAGAGAGAGACAGCAATATAGAGCAGTCCGGGGATAGAGAGAGTGAGAAAGCACAGAGAGAGACAGAGAGAGACAGCAATATAGAGCAGTCCGGGGAGAGAGAGAGTGAGAAAGTACAGAGAGAGAGAGAGAGACAGCAATATAGAGCAGTCCGGGGATAGAGAGAGTGATAAAGCACAGAGAGAGAGAGAGAGAGACAGCAATATAGAGCAGTCCGGGGAGAGAGAGAGTGAGAAAGTACAGAGAGAGAGAGAGAGAGACAGCAATATAGAGCAGTCCGGGGAGAGAGAGAGTGAGAAAGCACAGAGAGAGAGAGAGAGTGACAGCAATATAGAGCAGTCCGGGGAGAGAGAGAGTGAGAAAGTACAGAGAGAGAGAGAGAGAGACAGCAATATAGAGCAGTCCGGGGAGAGAGAGAGTGAGAAAGTACAGAGAGAGAGAGAGAGAGACAGCAATATAGAGCAGTCCGGGGAGAGAGAGAGTGAGAAAGCACAGAGAGAGAGAGAGAGACAGCAATATAGAGCAGTCCGGGGAGAGAGAGAGTGAGAAAGTACAGAGAGAGAGAGAGAGAGACAGCAATATAGAGCAGTCCGGGGAGAGAGAGAGAGTGAGAAAGCACAGAGAGAGAGAGAGAGAGACAGCAATATAGAGCAGTCCGGGGATAGAGAGAGTGAGAAAGCACACAGAGAGAGAGAGAGAGAGACAGCAATATAGAGCAGTCCGGGGAGAGAGAGAGTGAGAAAGCACAGAGAGAGAGAGAGAGACAGCAATATAGAGCAGTCCGGGGAGAGAGAGAGTGAGAAAGCACAGAGAGAGAGAGAGAGAGACAGCAATATAGAGCAGTCCGGGGAGAGAGAGAGTGAGAAAGCACAGAGAGAAAGAGAGAGAGACAGCAATATAGAGCAGTCCGGGGATGGAGAGAGTGAGAAAGCACAGAGAGAGAGAGAGAGACAGCAATATAGAGCAGTCCGGGGATAGAGAGAGTGAGAAAGTACAGAGAGAGAGAGAGAGACAGCAATATAGAGCAGTCCGGGGATAGAGAGAGTGAGAAAGCACAGAGAGAGAGAGAGAGACAGCAATATAGAGCAGTCCGGGGAGAGAGAGAGTGAGAAAGTACAGTGAGAGAGAGACAGCAATATAGAGCAGTCCGGGGATAGAGAGAGTGAGAAAGATCAGAGAGAGAGAGAGAGACAGCAATATAGAGCAGTCCGGGGAGAGAGAGAGTGAGAAAGCACAGAGAGAGAGAGAGAGACAGCAATATAGAGCAGTCCGGGGATAGAGAGAGTGAGAAAGTACAGAGAGAGAGAGAGAGAGACAGCAATATAGAGCAGTCCGGGGATAGAGAGAGTGAGAAAGATCAGAGAGAGAGAGAGAACAATATAGAGCAGTCCGGGGAGAGAGAGAGTGAGAAAGTACAGAGAGAGAGAGAGAGACAGCAATATAGAGCAGTCCGGGGAGAGAGAGAGTGAGAAAGCACAGAGAGAGAGAGAGAGACAGCAATATAGAGCAGTCCGGGGAGAGAGAGAGTGAGAAAGTACAGAGAGAGAGAGAGACAGCAATATAGAGCAGTCCGGGGAGAGAGAGAGTGAGAAAGCACAGAGAGAGAGAGAGAGACAGCAATATAGAGCAGTCCGGGGATAGAGAGAGTGAGAAAGCACAGAGAGAGAGAGAGAGAGAGACAGCAATATAGAGCAGTCCGGGGATAGAGAGAGTGAGAAAGTACAGAAAGAGAGAGAGAGAGACAGCAATATAGAGCAGTCCGGGGATAGAGAGAGTGAGAAAGCACAGAGAGAGAGAGAGAGACAGCAATATAGAGCAGTCCGGGGATAGACAGAGTGAGAAAGTACAGAGAGAGAGAGAGAGAGACAGCAATATAGAGCAGTCCGGGGATAGAGAGAGTGAGAAAGCACACAGAGAGAGAGAGAGACAGCAATATAGAGCAGTCCGGGTATAGAGAGAGTGAGAAAGTACAGAGAGAGAGAGAGAGAGACAGCAATATAGAGCAGTCCGGGGATAGAGAGAGTGAGAAAGATCAGAGAGAGAGAGAGAGACAGCAATATAGAGCAGTCCGGGGAGAGAGAGAGAGTGAGAAAGCACAGAGAGAGAGAGAGAGACAGCAATATAGAGCAGGCCGGGGATAGAGAGAGTGAGAAAGTACAGAGAGAGAGAGAGAGAGACAGCAATATAGAGCAGTCCGGGGATAGAGAGAGTGAGAAAGATCACAGAGTGAGAGAGAACAATATAGAGCAGTCCGGGGAGAGAGAGAGTGAGAAAGTACAGAGAGAGAGAGAGAGACAGCAATATAGAGCAGTCCGGGGAGAGAGAGAGTGAGAAAGCACAGAGAGAGAGAGAGAGACAGCAATATAGAGCAGTCCGGGGAGAGAGAGAGTGAGAAAGTACAGAGAGAGAGAGAGACAGCAATATAGAGCAGTCCGGGGAGAGAGAGAGTGAGAAAGCACAGAGAGAGAGAGAGAGAGAGACAGCAATATAGAGCAGTCCGGGGAGAGAGAGAGTGAGAAAGATCAGAGAGAGAGAGAGAGAGAGACAACAATATAGAGCAGTCCGAGGAGAGAGAGAGTGAGAAAGCACAGAGAGAGAGAGAGACAGCAATATAGAGCAGTCCGGGGAGAGAGAGAGTGAGAAAGCACAGAGAGAGAGAGAGAGACAGCAATATAGAGCAGTCCGGGGAGAGAGACAGTGAGAAAGTACAGAGAGAGAGAGAGACAGCAATATAGAGCAGTCCGGGGATAGAGAGAGTGAGAAAGCACAGAGAGAGAGAGAGAACAATTTCGAGCAGTCCGGGGAGAGAGAGAGTGAGAAAGTACAGAGAGAGAGAGAGAGACAGCAATATAGAGCAGTCCGGGGAGAGAGAGAGTGAGAAAGCACAGAGAGAGAGAGAGAGACAGCAATATCGAGCAGTCCGGGGAGAGAGAGAGTGAGAAAGCACAGAGAGAGAGAGAGAGACAGCAATATAGAGCAGTCCGGGGAGAGAGAGAGTGAGAAAGCACAGAGAGAGAGAGAGAGACAGCAATAGAGAGCAGTCCGGGGAGAGAGAGAGTGAGAAAGTACAGAGAGAGAGAGAGAGACAGCAATATAGAGCAGTCCGGGGAGAGAGAGAGTGAGAAAGCACAGAGAGAGAGAGAGAGACAGCAATATGGAGCAGTCCGGGGAGAGAGAGAGTGAGAAAGATCAGAGAGAGAGAGAGAGAGACAACAATATAGAGCAGTCCGGGGAGAGAGAGAGTGAGAAAGCACAGAGAGAGAGAGAGACAGCAATATAGAGCAGTCCGGGGAGAGAGAGAGTGAGAAAACACAGAGAGAGAGAGAGACAGCAATATAGAGCAGTCCGGGGAGAGAGAGAGTGAGAAAGCACAGAGAGAGAGAGAGAGACAGCAATATCGAGCAGTCCGGGGATAGAGAGAGTGAGAAAGCACAGAGAGAGAGAGAGACAGCAATATAGAGCAGTCCGGGGAGAGAGAGAGTGAGAAAGCACAGAGAGAGAGAGAGAGACAACAATATAGAGCAGTCCGGGAAGAGAGAGAGTGAGAAAGCACAGAGAGAGAGAGAGAGCAATATAGAGCAGTCCCGGGAGAGAGAGAGTGAGAAAGTACAGAGAGAGAGGGAGAGAGACTGCAATATAGAGCAGTCCGGGGATAGAGAGAGTGAGAAAGCACAGAGAGAGACAGAGAGAGACAGCAATATAGAGCAGTCCGGGGAGAGAGAGAGTGAGAAAGTACAGAGAGAGAGAGAGAGACAGCAATATAGAGCAGTCCGGGGATAGAGAGAGTGAGAAAGCACAGAGAGAGAGAGAGAGAGAGAGACAGCAATATAGAGCAGTCCGGGGAGAGAGAGAGTGAGAAAGTACAGAGAGGGAGAGAGAGAGACAGCAATATAGAGCAGTCCGGGGAGAGAGAGAGTGAGAAAGCACAGAGAGAGAGAGAGAGAGACAGCAATATAGAGCAGTCCGGGGAGAGAGAGAGTGAGAAAGTACAGAGAGAGAGAGAGAGAGACAGCAATATAGAGCAGTCCGGGGAGAGAGAGAGTGAGAAAGTACAGAGAGAGAGAGAGAGAGAGACAGCAATATAGAGCAGTCCGGGGAGAGAGAGAGTGAGAAAGCACAGAGAGAGAGAGAGAGACAGCAATATAGAGCAGTCCGGGGAGAGAGAGAGTGAGAAAGTACACAGAGGGAGAGAGAGAGAGAGACAGCAATATAGAGCAGTCCGGGGAGAGAGAGAGAGTGAGAAAGCACAGAGAGAGAGAGAGAGAGACAGCAATATAGACCAGTCCGGGGATAGAGAGAGTGAGAAAGCACAGAGAGAGAGAGAGAGACAGCAATATAGAGCAGTCCGGGGAGAGAGAGAGTGAGAAAGCACAGAGAGAGAGAGAGACAGCAATATAGAGCAGTCCGGGGAGAGAGAGAGTGAGAAAGCACAGAGAGAGAGAGAGAGAGACAGCAATATAGAGCAGTCCGGGGATAGAGAGAGTGAGAAAGCACAGAGAGAGAGAGAGAGACAGCAATATAGAGCAGTCCGGGGAGAGAGAGAGTGAGAAAGCACAGAGAGAGAGAGAGAGAGACAGCAATATAGAGCAGTCCGGGGAGAGAGAGAGTGAGAAAGCACAGAGAGAGAGAGAGACAGCAATATAGGGCAGTCCGGGGATAGAGAGAGTGAGAAAGCACAGAGAGAGAGAGAGACAGCAATATAGAGCAGTCCGGGGATAGAGAGAGTGAGAAAGTACAGAGAGAGAGAGAGAGACAGCAATATAGAGCAGTCCGGGGATAGAGAGAGTGAGAAAGCACAGAGAGAGAGAGAGAGAGACAGCAATATAGAGCAGTCCGGGGAGAGAGAGAGTGAGAAAGTACAGAGAGAGAGAGGGAGAGACAGCAATATAGAGCAGTCCGGGGATAGAGAGAGTGAGAAAGATCAGAGAGAGAGAGAGAGACAGCAATATAGAGCAGTCCGGGGAGAGAGAGAGTGAGAAAGCACAGAGAGAGAGAGAGAGACAGCAATATAGAGCAGTCCGGGGATAGAGAGAGTGAGAAAGATCAGAGAGAGAGAGAGAGACAGCAATATAGAGCAGTCCGGGGAGAGAGAGAGTGAGAAAGTACAGAGAGAGAGAGAGAGACAGCAATATAGAGCAGTCCGGGGATAGAGAGAGTGAGAAAGATCAGAGAGAGAGAGAGAACAATATAGAGCAGTCCGGGGAGAGAGAGAGTGAGAAAGCACAGAGAGAGAGAGAGAGACAGCAATATAGAGCAGTCCGGGGAGAGAGATAGTGAGAAAGTACAGAGAGAGAGAGAGACAGCAATATAGAGCAGTCCGGGGAGAGAGAGAGTGAGAAAGCACAGAGAGAGAGAGAGAGACAGCAATATAGAGCAGTCCGGGGATAGAGAGAGTGAGAAAGCACAGAGAGAGAGAGAGAGAGACAGCAATATAGAGCAGTCCGGGGATAGAGAGAGTGAGAAAGTACAGAGAGAGAGAGAGAGAGACAGCAATATAGAGCAGTCCGGGGATAGAGAGAGTGAGAAAGCACAGAGAGAGAGAGAGAAACAGCAATATAGAGCAGTCCGGGGATAGAGAGAGTGAGAAAGTACAGAGAGAGTGAGAGAGACAGCAATATAGAGCAGTCCGGGGATAGAGAGAGTGAGAAAGCACAGAGAGAGAGAGAGAGACAGCAATATAGAGCAGTCCGGGGATAGAGAGAGTGAGAAAGTACAGAGAGAGAGAGAGAGAGACAGCAATATAGAGCAGTCCGGGGATAGAGAGAGTGAGAAAGATCAGAGAGAGAGAGAGAGACAGCAATATAGAGCAGTCCGGGGAGAGAGAGAGTGAGAAAGCACAGAGAGAGAGAGAGAGACAGCAATATAGAGCAGTCCGGGGATAGAGAGAGTGAGAAAGTACAGAGAGAGAGAGAGAGAGACAGCAATATAGAGCAGTCCGGGGATAGAGAGAGTGAGAAAGATCAGAGAGAGAGAGAGAACAATATAGAGCAGTCCGGGGAGAGAGAGAGTGAGAAAGTACAGAGAGAGAGAGAGAGACAGCAATATAGAGCAGTCCGGGGAGAGAGAGAGTGAGAAAGCACAGAGAGAGAGAGAGAGACAGCAATATAGAGCAGTCCGGGGAGAGAGAGAGTGAGAATGTACAGAGAGAGAGAGAGACAGCAATATAGAGCAGTCCGGGGAGAGAGAGAGTGAGAAAGCACAGAGAGAGAGAGAGAGAGAGACAGCAATATAGAGCAGTCCGGGGAGAGAGAGAGTGAGAAAGATCAGAGAGAGAGAGAGAGAGAGAGAGACAACAATATAGAGCAGTCCGGGGAGAGAGAGAGTGAGAAAGCACAGAGAGAGAGAGAGACAGCAATATAGAGCAGTCCGGGGATAGAGAGAGTGAGAAAGCACAGAGAGAGAGAGAGACAGCAATATAGAGCAGTCCGGGGAGAGAGAGAGTGAGAAAGCACAGAGAGAGAGAGAGACAGCAATATAGAGCAGTCCGGGGAGAGAGAGAGTGAGAAAGTACAGAGAGAGACAGCAATATAGAGCAGTCCGGGGAGAGAGAGATTGAGAAAGCACAGAGAGAGAGAGAGAGACAGCAATATAGAGCAGTCCGGGGAGAGAGAGAGTGAGAAAGCACAGAGAGAGAGAGAGAGACAGCAATATAGAGCAGTTCGGGGAGAGAGAGAGTGAGAAAGCACAGAGAGAGAGAGAGAGACAGCAATATAGAGCAGTCCGGGGAGAGAGAGAGTGAGAAAGTACAGAGAGAGAGAGAGCCAGCAATATAGAGCAGTCCGGGGAGAGAGAGAGTGAGAAAGCACAGAGAGAGAGAGAGAGACAGCAATATAGAGCAGTCCGGGGAGAGAGAGAGTGAGAAAGCACAGAGGAGAGAGAGAGAGACAACAATATAGAGCAGTCCGGGGAGAGAGAGAGTGAGAAAGCACAGAGAGAGAGAGAGACAGCAATATAGAGCAGTCCGGGGAGATAGAGAGTGAGAAAGCACAGAGAGAGAGAGAGAGAGAGACAGCAATATAGAGCAGTCCGGGGATAGAGAGAGTGAGAAAGCACAGAGAGAGAGAGAGACAGCAATATAGAGCAGTCCGGGGAGAGAGAGAGTGAGAAAGCACAGAGAGAGAGAGAGAGACAACAATATAGAGCAGTCCGGGGAGAGAGAGAGTGAGAAAGCACAGAGAGAGAGAGAGAGAGACAGCAATATAGAGCAGTCCGGTGATAGAGAGAGTGAGAAAGTACAGAGAGAGAGAGAGAGAGACAGCAACATAGAGCAGTCCGGGGATAGAGAGAGTGAGAAAGATCAGAGAGAGAGAGAGAGACAGCAATATAGAGCAGTCCGGGGAGGGAGAGAGTGAGAAAGCACAGAGAGAGAGAGAGAGACAGCAATATAGAGCAGTCCGGGGTGAGAGAGAGTGAGAAAGTACAGAGAGAGAGAGAGACAGCAATATAGAGCAGTCCGGGGAGAGAGAGTGAGAAAGCACAGAGAGAGAGAGAGAGAGAGACAGCAATATAGAGCAGTCTGGGGAGAGAGAGAGTGAGAAAGATCAGAGAGAGAGAGAGAGAGACAACAATATAGAGCAGTCCGGGGAGAGAGAGAGTGAGAAAGCACAGAGAGAGAGAGTGACAGCAATATAGAGCAGTTCGGGGAGAGAGAGAGTGAGAAAGCACAGAGAGAGAGAGAGAGACAGCAATATAGAGCAGTCCGGGGAGAGAGAGAGTCAGAAAGTACAGAGAGAGAGAGAGCCAGCAATATAGAGCAGTCCGGGGAGAGAGAGAGTGAGAAAGCACAGAGAGAGAGAGAGAGACAGCAATATAGAGCAGTCCGGGGAGAGAGAGAGTGAGAAAGCACAGAGGAGAGAGAGAGAGACAACAATATAGAGCAGTCCGGGGAGAGAGAGAGTGAGAAAGCACAGAGAGAGAGAGAGACAGCAATATAGAGCAGTCCGGGGAGATAGAGAGTGAGAAAGCACAGAGAGAGAGAGAGACAGCAATATAGAGCAGTCCGGGGATAGAGAGAGTGAGAAAGCACAGAGAGAGAGAGAGACAGCAATATAGAGCAGTCCGGGGAGAGAGAGAGTGAGAAAGCACAGAGAGAGAGAGAGAGACAACAATATAGAGCAGTCCGGGGAGAGAGAGAGTGAGAAAGCACAGAGAGAGAGAGAGAGAGACAGCAATATAGAGCAGTCCGGTGATAGAGAGAGTGAGAAAGTACAGAGAGAGAGAGAGAGAGACAGCAATATAGAGCAGTCCGGGGATAGAGAGAGTGAGAAAGATCAGAGAGAGAGAGAGAGACAGCAATATAGAGCAGTCCGGGGAGAGAGAGAGTGAGAAAGCACAGAGAGAGAGAGAGAGACAGCAATATAGAGCAGTCCGGGGATAGAGAGAGTGAGAAAGATCAGAGAGAGAGAGAGAGAGAGAGACAGCAATATAGAGCAATCCGGGGATAGAGAGAGTGAGAAAGATCAGAGAGAGAGAGAGAGAGACTGCAATATAGAGCAGTCCGGGGATAGAGAGAGTGAGAAAGATCAGAGAGAGAGAGAGAGAGAGAGAGAAATCACAGAGAGAGAGAGAGAGACAGCAATATAGAGCAGTCCGGGGAGAGAGAGAGTGAGAAAGCACAGAGAGAGAGAGAGAGACAGCAATATAGAGCAGTCCGGGGAGAGAGATAGTGAGAAAGTACAGAGAGAGAGAGAGACAGCAATATAGAGCAGTCCGGGGAGAGAGAGAGTGAGAAAGCACAGAGAGAGAGAGAGAGACAGCAATATAGAGCAGTCCGGGGATAGAGAGAGTGAGAAAGCACAGAGAGAGAGAGAGAGAGACAGCAATATAGAGCAGTCCGGGGATAGAGAGAGTGAGAAAGTACAGAGAGAGAGAGAGAGAGACAGCAATATAGAGCAGTCCGGGGATAGAGAGAGTGAGAAAGCACAGAGAGAGAGAGAGAAACAGCAATATAGAGCAGTCCGGGGATAGAGAGAGTGAGAAAGTACAGAGAGAGTGAGAGAGACAGCAATATAGAGCAGTCCGGGGATAGAGAGAGTGAGAAAGCACAGAGAGAGAGAGAGAGACAGCAATATAGAGCAGTCCGGGGATAGAGAGAGTGAGAAAGTACAGAGAGAGAGAGAGAGAGACAGCAATATAGAGCAGTCCGGGGATAGAGAGAGTGAGAAAGATCAGAGAGAGAGAGAGAGACAGCAATATAGAGCAGTCCGGGGAGAGAGAGAGTGAGAAAGCACAGAGAGAGAGAGAGAGACAGCAATATAGAGCAGTCCGGGGATAGAGAGAGTGAGAAAGTACAGAGAGAGAGAGAGAGAGACAGCAATATAGAGCAGTCCGGGGATAGAGAGAGTGAGAAAGATCAGAGAGAGAGAGAGAACAATATAGAGCAGTCCGGGGAGAGAGAGAGTGAGAAAGTACAGAGAGAGAGAGAGAGACAGCAATATAGAGCAGTCCGGGGAGAGAGAGAGTGAGAAAGCACAGAGAGAGAGAGAGAGACAGCAATATAGAGCAGTCCGGGGAGAGAGAGAGTGAGAATGTACAGAGAGAGAGAGAGACAGCAATATAGAGCAGTCCGGGGAGAGAGAGAGTGAGAAAGCACAGAGAGAGAGAGAGAGAGAGACAGCAATATAGAGCAGTCCGGGGAGAGAGAGAGTGAGAAAGATCAGAGAGAGAGAGAGAGAGAGAGAGACAACAATATAGAGCAGTCCGGGGAGAGAGAGAGTGAGAAAGCACAGAGAGAGAGAGAGACAGCAATATAGAGCAGTCCGGGGATAGAGAGAGTGAGAAAGCACAGAGAGAGAGAGAGACAGCAATATAGAGCAGTCCGGGGAGAGAGAGAGTGAGAAAGCACAGAGAGAGAGAGAGACAGCAATATAGAGCAGTCCGGGGAGAGAGAGAGTGAGAAAGTACAGAGAGAGACAGCAATATAGAGCAGTCCGGGGAGAGAGAGATTGAGAAAGCACAGAGAGAGAGAGAGAGACAGCAATATAGAGCAGTCCGGGGAGAGAGAGAGTGAGAAAGCACAGAGAGAGAGAGAGAGACAGCAATATAGAGCAGTTCGGGGAGAGAGAGAGTGAGAAAGCACAGAGAGAGAGAGAGAGACAGCAATATAGAGCAGTCCGGGGAGAGAGAGAGTGAGAAAGTACAGAGAGAGAGAGAGCCAGCAATATAGAGCAGTCCGGGGAGAGAGAGAGTGAGAAAGCACAGAGAGAGAGAGAGAGACAGCAATATAGAGCAGTCCGGGGAGAGAGAGAGTGAGAAAGCACAGAGGAGAGAGAGAGAGACAACAATATAGAGCAGTCCGGGGAGAGAGAGAGTGAGAAAGCACAGAGAGAGAGAGAGACAGCAATATAGAGCAGTCCGGGGAGATAGAGAGTGAGAAAGCACAGAGAGAGAGAGAGAGAGAGACAGCAATATAGAGCAGTCCGGGGATAGAGAGAGTGAGAAAGCACAGAGAGAGAGAGAGACAGCAATATAGAGCAGTCCGGGGAGAGAGAGAGTGAGAAAGCACAGAGAGAGAGAGAGAGACAACAATATAGAGCAGTCCGGGGAGAGAGAGAGTGAGAAAGCACAGAGAGAGAGAGAGAGAGACAGCAATATAGAGCAGTCCGGTGATAGAGAGAGTGAGAAAGTACAGAGAGAGAGAGAGAGAGACAGCAACATAGAGCAGTCCGGGGATAGAGAGAGTGAGAAAGATCAGAGAGAGAGAGAGAGACAGCAATATAGAGCAGTCCGGGGAGGGAGAGAGTGAGAAAGCACAGAGAGAGAGAGAGAGACAGCAATATAGAGCAGTCCGGGGTGAGAGAGAGTGAGAAAGTACAGAGAGAGAGAGAGACAGCAATATAGAGCAGTCCGGGGAGAGAGAGTGAGAAAGCACAGAGAGAGAGAGAGAGAGAGACAGCAATATAGAGCAGTCTGGGGAGAGAGAGAGTGAGAAAGATCAGAGAGAGAGAGAGAGAGACAACAATATAGAGCAGTCCGGGGAGAGAGAGAGTGAGAAAGCACAGAGAGAGAGAGTGACAGCAATATAGAGCAGTTCGGGGAGAGAGAGAGTGAGAAAGCACAGAGAGAGAGAGAGAGACAGCAATATAGAGCAGTCCGGGGAGAGAGAGAGTCAGAAAGTACAGAGAGAGAGAGAGCCAGCAATATAGAGCAGTCCGGGGAGAGAGAGAGTGAGAAAGCACAGAGAGAGAGAGAGAGACAGCAATATAGAGCAGTCCGGGGAGAGAGAGAGTGAGAAAGCACAGAGGAGAGAGAGAGAGACAACAATATAGAGCAGTCCGGGGAGAGAGAGAGTGAGAAAGCACAGAGAGAGAGAGAGACAGCAATATAGAGCAGTCCGGGGAGATAGAGAGTGAGAAAGCACAGAGAGAGAGAGAGACAGCAATATAGAGCAGTCCGGGGATAGAGAGAGTGAGAAAGCACAGAGAGAGAGAGAGACAGCAATATAGAGCAGTCCGGGGAGAGAGAGAGTGAGAAAGCACAGAGAGAGAGAGAGAGACAACAATATAGAGCAGTCCGGGGAGAGAGAGAGTGAGAAAGCACAGAGAGAGAGAGAGAGAGACAGCAATATAGAGCAGTCCGGTGATAGAGAGAGTGAGAAAGTACAGAGAGAGAGAGAGAGAGACAGCAATATAGAGCAGTCCGGGGATAGAGAGAGTGAGAAAGATCAGAGAGAGAGAGAGAGACAGCAATATAGAGCAGTCCGGGGAGAGAGAGAGTGAGAAAGCACAGAGAGAGAGAGAGAGACAGCAATATAGAGCAGTCCGGGGATAGAGAGAGTGAGAAAGATCAGAGAGAGAGAGAGAGAGAGAGACAGCAATATAGAGCAATCCGGGGATAGAGAGAGTGAGAAAGATCAGAGAGAGAGAGAGAGAGACTGCAATATAGAGCAGTCCGGGGATAGAGAGAGTGAGAAAGATCAGAGAGAGAGAGAGAGAGAGAGAGAAATCACAGAGAGAGAGAGAGACAACAATTTAGAGCAGTCCGGGGATAGAGAGAGTGAGAAAGCAGAGAGAGAGAGAGAGAGAGAGACAGCAATATAGAGCAATCCGGGGATAGAGAGAGAGAGAGAGAGAACAACATAGAGCAGTCCGGGGATAGAGAGAGTGAGAAAGATCAGAGAGAGAGAGAGAGCGAGAGAGAGACAGCAATATAGAGCAATCCGGGGATAGAGAGAGTGAGAAAGCACAGAGAGAGAGAGAGAGAGAGAGAGACAGCAATATAGAGCAGTCCGGGGAGAGAGAAAGTGAGAAAGTACACAGAGAGAGAGAGAGAGACAGCAATATAGAGCAGTCCGGGGAGAGAGAGAGTGAGAAAGTACAGAGAGAGAGAGAGACAGCAATATAGAGCAGTCCGGGGAGAGAGAGAGAGACAGCAATGTAGAGCAGTCCGGGGATAGAGAGAGTGAGAAAGATCAGAGAGAGAGAGAGAGAGAGAGAGAGACAGCAATATAGAGCAATCCGGGGATAGAGAGAGTGAGAAAGATCAGAGAGAGAGAGAGAGAGAGTACAATATAGAGCAGTCCGGGGAGAGAGAGAGTGAGAAAGCACAGAGAGAGAGAGAGACAGCAATATAGAGCAGTCTGGGGATAGAGAGAGTGAGAAAGCACAGAGAGAGAGAGAGAGAGACAGCAATATAGAGCAGTCCGGGGATAGAGAGAGTGAGAAAGTACAGAGAGAGAGAGAGAGACAGCAATAGAGAGCAGTCCGGGGATAGAGAGAGTGAGAAAGCACAGAGAGAGAGAGAGACAGCAATATAGAGCAGTCCGGGGAGAGAGCGAGTGAGAAAGTACAGAGAGAGAGAGAGAGAGACAGCAATATAGAGCAGTCCGGGGATAGAGAGAGTGAGAAAGTAGAGAGAGAGAGAGACAGAGAGACAGCAATATAGAGCAGTCCGGGGATAGAGAGAGTGAGAAAGCACAGAGAGAGAGAAAGAGAGAGATAGACAGCAATATAGAGCAGTCTGGGGAGAGAGAGAGTGAGAAAGCACAGAGAGAGAGAGAGAGAGAGAGGCAGCAATATAGAGCAGTCCGGGGATAGAGAGAGTGAGAAAGTACAGAGAGAGAGAGAGAACAATATAGAGCAGTCCGGGGAGAGAGAGAGTGAGAAAGCACAGAGAGAGAGAAAGAGAAATCACAGAGTGAGAGAGACAGCAATATAGAGCAGTCCGGGGAGAGAGAGAGTGAGAAAGCACAGAGAAAGAGAGTGTGAGAGAAATCACAGAGTGAGAGAGACAGCAATATAGAGCAGTCCGGGGAGAGAGAGAGTGAGAAAGCACAGAGAGAGAGAGAGAAATCACAGAGTGAGAGAGACAGCAATATAGAGCAGTCCGGGGAGAGAGAGAGTGAGAAGGCACAGAGAGAGAGAAAGAGAGAGAGAAATCACAGAGTGAGAGAGACAGCAACATAGAGCAGTCCGGGGAGAGAGAGAGTGAGAAAGCACAGAGAAAGAGAGTGTGAGAGAAATCACAGAGTGAGAGAGATAGAGAAATCACAGAGTGAGAGAGACAGCAATATAGAGCAGTCCGGGGAGAGAGAGAGTGAGAAAGTACAGAGAGAGAGAGTGAGAAATCACAGAGTGAGAGAGACAGCAATATAGATCAGTCCGGGGAGAGAGAGAGTGAGAAAGCACAGAGTGAGAGAGAGAGAGAGAAATCACAGAGTGAGAGAGACAGCAATATAGAGCAGTCCGGGGAGAGAGAGAGTGAGAAAGCACAGAGAGAGAGTGTGAGAGAAATCACAGAGTGAGAGAGACAGCAATATAGAGCAGTCCGGGGAGAGAGAGAGTGAGAAAGCACAGAGAGAGAGAAAGAGAGAAATCACAGAGTGAGAGAGACAGCAACATAGAGCAGTCCGGGGAGAGAGAGAGTGAGAAAGCACAGAGAGAGAGAAAAAGAGAAATCACAGAGAGAGAGCGGGAAAGCACAGAGTGAGAGAGAGAGAGAGAAATCACAGAGTGAGAGAGAGAAATCACAGAGTGAGAGAGAGAAAGAGAGAGAAATCACAGAGTGAGAGAGACAGCAATATAGAGCAGTCCATCGAGAGAGAGAGTGAGAAAGCACAGAGAGAGAGAGAGAAATCACAGAGTGAGAGAGACAGCAATATAGAGCAGTCCAGGGAGAGAGAGAGTGAGAAAGCACAGAGAGAGAGAGAGAAATCACAGAGTGAGAGAGACAGCAATATAGAGCAGTCCGGGGAGAGAGAGCGCGAGAAAGCACAGAGAGAGAGAAAGAGAGAGAAATCACAGAGTGAGAGAGAGAGAAATCACAGAGTGAGAGAGACAACAATGTAGAGCAGTCCGGGGAGAGAGAGAGAGTGAGAAAGCACAGAGAGAGAGAAAGAGAGAGAAATCACAGAGTGAGAGAGAGAGAAATCACAGAGTGAGAGAGACAACAATATAGAGCAGTCCGGGGAGAGAGAGAGAGTGAGAAAGCACAGAGAGAGAGAAAGAGAGAGAGAAATCACAGAGTGAGAGAGACAGCAATAGAGAGCAGTCCGGGGAGAGAGAGAGTGAGAAAGCACAGAGAGAGAGAAAGAGAGAGAAATCACAGAGTGAGAGAGACAACAATATAGAGCAGTCCGGGGAGAGAGAGAGTGAGAAAGCACAGAGAGAGAGAAAGAGAGAGAAATCACAGAGTGAGAGAGAGTCATCACAGAGTGAGAGATAGAAAGAGAGAGAAATCACAGAGTGAGAGAGAGTCATCACAGAGTGAGAGAGAGAGAGAGAGAGAGAGAATTCACAGAGTGAGAGAGACAGCAATATAGAGCAGTCCGGGGAGAGAGAGAGTGAGAAAGCACAGAGAAAGAGAGTGTGAGAGAAATCACAGAGTGAGAGAGATAGAGAAATCACAGAGTGCGAGAGACAGCAATATAGAGCAGTCCGGGGAGAGAGAGAGTGAGAAAGCACAGAGAGAGAGAGAGAAATCACAGAGTGAGAGAGACAGCAATATAGAGCAGTCCGGGGAGAGAGAGAGTGAGAAGGCACAGAGAGAGAGAAAGAGAGAGAGAAATCACAGAGTGAGAGAGACAGCAACATAGAGCAGTCCGGGGAGAGAGAGAGTGAGAAAGCACAGAGAAAGAGAGTGTGAGAGAAATCACAGAGTGAGAGAGATAGAGAAATCACAGAGTGAGAGAGACAGCAATATAGAGCAGTCCGGGGAGAGAGAGAGTGAGAAAGTACAGAGAGAGAGAGTGAGAAATCACAGAGTGAGAGAGACAGCAATATAGATCAGTCCGGGGAGAGAGAGAGTGAGAAAGCACAGAGTGAGAGAGAGAGAGAGAAATCACAGAGTGAGAGAGACAGCAATATAGAGCAGTCCGGGGAGAGAGAGAGTGAGAAAGCACAGAGAGAGAGTGTGAGAGAAATCACAGAGTGAGAGAGACAGCAATATAGAGCAGTCCGGGGAGAGAGAGAGTGAGAAAGCACAGAGAGAGAGAAAGAGAGAAATCACAGAGTGAGAGAGACAGCAACATAGAGCAGTCCGGGGAGAGAGAGAGTGAGAAAGCACAGAGAGAGAGAAAAAGAGAAATCACAGAGAGAGAGCGGGAAAGCACAGAGTGAGAGAGAGAGAGAGAAATCACAGAGTGAGAGAGAGAAATCACAGAGTGAGAGAGAGAAAGAGAGAGAAATCACAGAGTGAGAGAGACAGCAATATAGAGCAGTCCAGGGAGAGAGAGAGTGAGAAAGCACAGAGAGAGAGAGAGAAATCACAGAGTGAGAGAGACAGCAATATAGAGCAGTCCAGGGAGAGAGAGAGTGAGAAAGCACAGAGAGAGAGAGAGAAATCACAGAGTGAGAGAGACAGCAATATAGAGCAGTCCAGGGAGAGAGAGAGTGAGAAAGCACAGAGAGAGAGAGAGAAATCACAGAGTGAGAGAGACAGCAATATAGAGCAGTCCGGGGAGAGAGAGCGCGAGAAAGCACAGAGAGAGAGAAAGAGAGAGAAATCACAGAGTGAGAGAGAGAGAAATCACAGAGTGAGAGAGACAACAATGTAGAGCAGTCCGGGGAGAGAGAGAGAGTGAGAAAGCACAGAGAGAGAGAAAGAGAGAGAAATCACAGAGTGAGAGAGAGAGAAATCACAGAGTGAGAGAGACAACAATATAGAGCAGTCCGGGGAGAGAGAGAGAGTGAGAAAGCACAGAGAGAGAGAAAGAGAGAGAGAAATCACAGAGTGACAGAGACAGCAATAGAGAGCAGTCCGGGGAGAGAGAGAGTGAGAAAGCACAGAGAGAGAGAAAGAGAGAGAAATCACAGAGTGAGAGAGACAACAATATAGAGCAGTCCGGGGAGAGAGAGAGTGAGAAAGCACAGAGAGAGAGAAAGAGAGAGAAATCACAGAGTGAGAGAGAGTCATCACAGAGTGAGAGAGAGAAAGAGAGAGAAATCACAGAGTGAGAGAGAGTCATCACAGAGTGAGAGAGAGAGAGAGAGAGAGAGAATTCACAGAGTGAGAGAGACAGCAATATAGAGCAGTCCGGGGAGAGAGAGAGTGAGAAAGCACAGAGAGAAAAAGAGAGTGTGAGAGAAATCACAGAGTGAGAGAGATAGAGAAATCACAGAGTGAGAGAGACAGCAATATAGAGCAGTCCGGGGAGAGAGAGAGTGAGAAAGCACAGAGAGAGAGAGAGAGAGAAATCACAGAGTGAGAGAGACAGCAACATAGAGCAGTCCGGGGAGAGAGAGAGTGAGAAAGCAGAGAGAGAGAGAAATCACAGAGTGAGAGAGACAGCAATATAGAGCAGTCCAGGCAGAGAGAGAGTGAGAAATCTCAGAGTGAGAGAGAGAGTGAGAAATCTCAGAGTGAGAGAGACAGCAATATAGAGCAGTCCGGGGAGAGAGAGAGTGAGAAAGCACAGAGAAAGAGAGTGTGAGAGAAATCACAGAGTGAGAGAGATAGAGAAATCACAGAGTGAGAGAGACAGCAATATAGAGCAGTCCGGGGAGAGAGAGAGTGAGAAAGCACAGAGAGAGAGAGAGAAATCACAGAGTGAGAGAGACAGCAATATAGAGCAGTCCGGGGAGAGAGAGAGTGAGAAAGCACAGAGTGAGAGAGACAGCAATATAGAGCTGTCCGGGGAGAGAGAGAGTGAGAAAGCACTGAGAGAGAGTGTGAGAGAAATCACAGAGTGAGAGAGACAGCAACATAGAGCAGTCCGGGGAGAGAGAGAGTGAGAAGGCACAGAGAGAGAGAGTGTGAGAGAAATCACAGAGTGAGAGAGATAGAGAAATCACAGAGTGAGAGAGACAGCAATGTAGAGCAGTCCGGGAAGAGAGAGAGTGAGAAAGCACAGAGTGAGAGAGACAGCAATATAGAGCAGTCCGGGGAGAGAGAGAGTGAGAAAGTACAGAGAGAGAGAGTGAGAAATCACAGAGTGAGAGAGACAGCAATATAGATCAGTCCGGGGAGAGAGAGAGTGAGAAAGCACAGAGTGAGAGAGAGAGAGAGAAATCACAGAGTGAGAGAGACAGCAATATAGAGCAGTCCGGGGAGAGAGAGAGTGAGAAAGCACAGAGAGAGAGTGTGAGAGAAATCACAGAGTGAGAGAGACAGCAATATAGAGCAGTCCGGGGAGAGAGAGAGTGAGAAAGCACAGAGAGAGAGAAAGAGAGAAATCACAGAGTGAGAGAGACAGCAACATAGAGCAGTCCGGGGAGAGAGAGAGTGAGAAAGCACAGAGAGAGAGAAAAAGAGAAATCACAGAGAGAGAGCGGGAAAGCACAGAGTGAGAGAGAGAGAGAGAAATCACAGAGTGAGAGAGAGAAATCACAGAGTGAGAGAGAGAGAGAGAGAAATCACAGAGTGAGAGAGACCACAATATAGAGCAGTCCGGGGAGAGAGAGAGTGAGAAATCAGAGAGTGAGAGAGAGAAAGAGAGAAATCAGAGAGTGAGAGAGAGAAAGAGAGAGAAATCACAGAGTGAGAGAGACAGCAATATAGAGCAGTCCAGGGAGAGAGAGAGTGAGAAAGCACAGAGAGAGAGAGAGAAATCACAGAGTGAGAGAGACAGCAATATAGAGCAGTCCAGGGAGAGAGAGAGTGAGAAAGCACAGAGAGAGAGAGAGAAATCACAGAGTGAGAGAGACAGCAATATAGAGCAGTCCAGGGAGAGAGAGAGTGAGAAAGCACAGAGAGAGAGAGAGAAATCACAGAGTGAGAGAGACAGCAATATAGAGCAGTCCGGGGAGAGAGAGCGCGAGAAAGCACAGAGAGAGAGAAAGAGAGAGAAATCACAGAGTGAGAGAGAGAGAAATCACAGAGTGAGAGAGACAACAATGTAGAGCAGTCCGGGGAGAGAGGGAGAGTGAGAAAGCACAGAGAGAGAGAAAGAGAGAGAAATCACAGAGTGAGAGAGAGAGAAATCACAGAGTGAGAGAGACAACAATATAGAGCAGTCCGGGGAGAGAGAGAGAGTGAGAAAGCACAGAGAGAGAGAAAGAGAGAGAGAAATCACAGAGTGAGAGAGACAGCAATAGAGAGCAGTCCGGGGAGAGAGAGAGTGAGAAAGCACAGAGAGAGAGAAAGAGAGAGAAATCACAGAGTGAGAGAGACAACAATATAGAGCAGTCCGGGGAGAGAGAGAGTGAGAAAGCACAGAGAGAGAGAAAGAGAGAGAAATCACAGAGTGAGAGAGAGAGAAATCACAGAGTGAGAGAGACAACAATGTAGAGCAGTCCGGGGAGAGAGAGAGAGTGAGAAAGCACAGAGAGAGAGAAAGAGAGAGAAATCACAGAGTGAGAGAGAGAGAAATCACAGAGTGAGAGAGACAACAATATAGAGCAGTCCGGGGAGAGAGAGAGAGTGAGAAAGCACAGAGAGAGAGAAAGAGAGAGAGAAATCACAGAGTGAGAGAGACAGCAATAGAGAGCAGTCCGGGGAGAGAGAGAGTGAGAAAGCACAGAGAGAGAGAAATCACAGAGTGAGAGAGACAACAATATAGAGCAGTCCGGGGAGAGAGAGAGTGAGAAAGCACAGAGAGAGAGAAAGAGAGAGAAATCACAGAGTGAGAGAGATAACAATCTCGAGCAGTCCGGGGAGAGAGAGAGTGAGAAAGCACAGAGAGAGAGAAAGAGAGAGAAATCACAGAGTGAGAGAGAGTCATCACAGAGTGAGAGAGAGAGAGAGAGAGAGAGAATTCACAGAGTGAGAGAGACAGCAATATAGAGCAGTCCGGGGAGAGAGAGAGTGAGAAAGCACAGAGAGAAAAAGAGAGTGTGAGAGAAATCACAGAGTGAGAGAGATAGAGAAATCACAGAGTGAGAGAGACAGCAATATAGAGCAGTCCGGGGAGAGAGAGAGTGAGAAAGCACAGAGAGAGAGAGAGAGAGAAATCACAGAGTGAGAGAGACAGCAACATAGAGCAGTCCGGGGAGAGAGAGAGTGAGAAAGCAGAGAGAGAGAGAAATCACAGAGTGAGAGAGACAGCAATATAGAGCAGTCCAGGCAGAGAGAGAGTGAGAAATCTCAGAGTGAGAGAGAGAGTGAGAAATCTCAGAGTGAGAGAGACAGCAATATAGAGCAGTCCGGGGAGAGAGAGAGTGAGAAAGCACAGAGAAAGAGAGTGTGAGAGAAATCACAGAGTGAGAGAGATAGAGAAATCACAGAGTGAGAGAGACAGCAATATAGAGCAGTCCGGGGAGAGAGAGAGTGAGAAAGCACAGAGAGAGAGAGAGAAATCACAGAGTGAGAGAGACAGCAATATAGAGCAGTCCGGGGAGAGAGAGAGTGAGAAAGCACAGAGTGAGAGAGACAGCAATATAGAGCAGTCCGGGGAGAGAGAGAGTGAGAAAGCACAGAGAGAGAGTGTGAGAGAAATCACAGAGTGAGAGAGACAGCAATATAGAGCAGTCCGGGGAGAGAGAGAGTGAGAAGGCACAGAGAGAGAGAAAGAGAGAGAGAAATCACAGAGTGAGAGAGACAGCAACATAGAGCAGTCCGGGGAGAGAGAGAGTGAGAAAGCACAGAGAAAGAGAGTGTGAGAGAAATCACAGAGTGAGAGAGATAGAGAAATCACAGAGTGAGAGAGACAGCAATATAGAGCAGTCCGGGAAGAGAGAGAGTGAGAAAGCACAGAGTGAGAGAGACAGCAATATAGAGCAGTCCGGGGAGAGAGAGAGTGAGAAAGTACAGAGAGAGAGAGTGAGAAATCACAGAGTGAGAGAGACAGCAATATAGATCAGTCCGGGGAGAGAGAGAGTGAGAAAGCACAGAGTGAGAGAGAGAGAGAGAAATCACAGAGTGAGAGAGACAGCAATATAGAGCAGTCCGGGGAGAGAGAGAGTGAGAAAGCACAGAGAGAGAGTGTGAGAGAAATCACAGAGTGAGAGAGACAGCAATATAGAGCAGTCCGGGGAGAGAGAGAGTGAGAAAGCACAGAGAGAGAGAAAGAGAGAAATCACAGAGTGAGAGAGACAGCAACATAGAGCAGTCCGGGGAGAGAGAGAGTGAGAAAGCACAGAGAGAGAGAAAAAGAGAAATCACAGAGAGAGAGCGGGAAAGCACAGAGTGAGAGAGAGAGAGAGAAATCACAGAGTGAGAGAGAGAAATCACAGAGTGAGAGAGAGAGAGAGAGAAATCACAGAGTGAGAGAGACCACAATATAGAGCAGTCCGGGGAGAGAGAGAGTGAGAAAGCACAGAGAGAGAGAAAGAGAGAAATCAGAGAGTGAGAGAGAGAAAGAGAGAGAAATCACAGAGTGAGAGAGACAGCAATATAGAGCAGTCCAGGGAGAGAGAGAGTGAGAAAGCACAGAGAGAGAGAGAGAAATCACAGAGTGAGAGAGACAGCAATATAGAGCAGTCCAGGGAGAGAGAGAGTGAGAAAGCACAGAGAGAGAGAGAGAAATCACAGAGTGAGAGAGACAGCAATATAGAGCAGTCCAGGGAGAGAGAGAGTGAGAAAGCACAGAGAGAGAGAGAGAAATCACAGAGTGAGAGAGACAGCAATATAGAGCAGTCCGGGGAGAGAGAGCGCGAGAAAGCACAGAGAGAGAGAAAGAGAGAGAAATCACAGAGTGAGAGAGAGAGAAATCACAGAGTGAGAGAGACAACAATGTAGAGCAGTCCGGGGAGAGAGAGAGAGTGAGAAAGCACAGAGAGAGAGAAAGAGAGAGAAATCACAGAGTGAGAGAGAGAGAAATCACAGAGTGAGAGAGACAACAATATAGAGCAGTCCGGGGAGAGAGAGAGAGTGAGAAAGCACAGAGAGAGAGAAAGAGAGAGAGAAATCACAGAGTGAGAGAGACAGCAATAGAGAGCAGTCCGGGGAGAGAGAGAGTGAGAAAGCACAGAGAGAGAGAAAGAGAGAGAAATCACAGAGTGAGAGAGACAACAATATAGAGCAGTCCGGGGAGAGAGAGAGTGAGAAAGCACAGAGAGAGAGAAAGAGAGAGAAATCACAGAGTGAGAGAGAGTCATCACAGAGTGAGAGAGAGAAAGAGAGAGAAATCACAGAGTGAGAGAGAGTCATCACAGAGTGAGAGAGAGAGAGAGAGAGAGAGAATTCACAGAGTGAGAGAGACAGCAATATAGAGCAGTCCGGGGAGAGAGAGAGTGAGAAAGCACAGAGAGAGAGAGAGAAATCACAGAGTGAGAGAGACAGCAATATAGAGCAGTCCGGGGAGAGAGAGAGTGAGAAAGCACAGAGAGAAAAAGAGAGTGTGAGAGAAATCACAGAGTGAGAGAGATAGAGAAATCACAGAGTGAGAGAGACAGCAAAAAAGAGCAGTCCGGGGAGAGAGAGAGTGAAAAAGCACAGAGAGAGAGAGAGAGAGAAATCACAGAGTGAGAGAGACAGCAACATCGAGCAGTCCGGGGAGAGAGAGAGTGAGAAAGCAGAGAGAGAGAGAAATCACAGAGTGAGAGAGACAGCAATATAGAGCAGTCCAGGCAGAGAGAGAGTGAGAAATCTCAGAGTGAGAGAGAGAGTGAGAAATCTCAGAGTGAGAGAGACAGCAATATAGAGCAGTCCGGGGAGAGAGAGAGTGAGAAAGCACAGAGAAAGAGAGTGTGAGAGAAATCACAGAGTGAGAGAGATAGAGAAATCACAGAGTGAGAGAGACAGCAATATAGAGCAGTCCGGGGAGAGAGAGAGTGAGAAAGCACAGAGAGAGAGAGAGAAATCACAGAGTGAGAGAGACAGCAATATAGAGCAGTCCGGGGAGAGAGAGAGTGAGAAAGCACAGAGTGAGAGAGACAGCAATATAGAGCAGTCCGGGGAGAGAGAGAGTGAGAAAGCACAGAGAGAGAGTGTGAGAGAAATCACAGAGTGAGAGAGACAGCAATATAGAGCAGTCCGGGGAGAGAGAGTGTGAGAGAAATCACAGAGTGTGAGAGACAGCAATATAGAGCAGTCCGGGGAGAGAGAGAGTGAGAAAGCACAGAGAGAGAGAAAGAGAGAAATCACAGAGTGAGAGAGACAGCAATATAGAGCAGTTCGGGGAGAGAGAGAGTGAGAAAGCACAGAGAGAGAGAGCGAGAAAGCACAGAGTGAGAGAGAGCGAGAAAGCACAGAGTGAGAGAGAGAGAGAAATCACAGAGTGAGAGAGAGAGAGAGAAATCACAGAGTGAGAGAGACCACAATATAGAGCAGTCCGGGGAGAGAGAGAGTGAGAAAGCACAGAGAGAGTGAGAGAGAGAAATCACAGTGAGAGAGACAACAATTTCGAGCAGTCCGGGGAGAGAGAGAGTGAGAAAGCACAGAGAGAGAGAAAGAGAGAGAAATCACAAAGTGAGAGAGACAACAATATAGAGCAGTCTGGGGAGAGAGAGAGTGAGAAAGCACAGAGAGAGAGAAAGAGAGAGAGAAATCACAGAGTGAGAGAGACAGCAACATAGAGCAGTCCGGGGAGAGAGAGAGTGAGAAAGCACAGAGAGAGAGAAAGAGAGAGAGAAATCACAGAGTGAGAGAGACAACAACATAGAGCAGTCCGGGGAGAGAGAGAGTGAGAAAGCACAGAGAGAAAGAGAAAGAGAGAGAGAAATCACAGAGTGAGAGAGACAGCAAAAGAGCAGTCCGGGGAGAGAGAGTGAGAAAGCACAGAGAGAGAAGAGAGAGAGAGAAATCACAGAGAGAGAGAGACAGCAATATAGAGCAGTCCGGGGAGAGAGAGAGTGAGAAAGCACAGAGAGAGAAAAAGAGATAGAGAAATCACAGAGTGAGAGAGACAGCAATATAGAGCAGTCCGGGGAGAGAGAGAGTGAGAAAGTACAGAGAGAGAGAGAGAGAGAAATCCCAGAGTGAGAGAGACAGCAACATAGAGCAGTCCGGGGAGAGAGAGAGTGAGAAAGCACAGAGAGAGAAGAGAGAAGAGAGAGAGAGAAATCACAGAGAGAGAGAGACAGCAATATAGAGCAGTCCGGGGAGAGAGAGAGTGAGAAAGCACAGAGAGAGAAGAGAGAGAGAGAAATCACAGAGAGAGAGAGACAGCAATATAGAGCAGTCCGGGGAGAGAGAGAGTGAGAAAGCACAGAGAGAGAAAAAGAGATTGAGAAATCACAGAGTGAGAGAGACAGCAATATAGAGCAGTCCGGGGAGAGAGAGAGTGAGAAAGTACAGAGAGAGAGAGAGAGAGAAATCCCAGAGTGAGAGAGACAGCAATATAGAGCAGTCCGGGGAGAGAGAGAGTGAGAAAGCACAGAGAGAGAAGAGAGAGAGAGAAATCACAGAGTGAGAGAGAGAAATCACAGAGTGAGAGAGACAGCAATATAGATCAGTCCGGGGAGAGAGAGAGTGAGAAAGCACAGAGAGAGAGAAAGAGAGAGAGAAATCACAGAGTGAGAGAGATAGAGAAATCACAGAGTGAGAGAGACAGCAATATAGAGCAGTCCGGGGAGAGAGAGAGTGAGAAAGCACAGAGAGAGAGAGAGAAATCACAGAGTGAGAGAGACAGCAATATAGAGCAGTCCGGGGAGAGAGAGAGTGAGAAAGTACAGAGAGAGAGAGTGAGAAAGCACAGAGTGAGAGAGACAGCAATATAGAGCAGTCCGGGGAGAGAGAAAGTGAGAAAGCACAGAGTGAGAGAGAGAGAGAGAAATCACAGAGTGAGAGAGAGAAATCACAGAGTGAGAGAGAGAGAGAGAGAAATCACAGAGTGAGAGAGACCACAATATAGAGCAGTCCGGGGAGAGAGAGAGTGAGAAAGCACAGAGAGAGAGAAATCAGAGAGTGAGAGAGAGAAATCACAGAGTGAGAGAGACAACAATATAGAGCAGTCCGGGGAGAGAGAGAGTGAGAAAGCACAGAGAGAGAGAAAGAGAGAGAAATCACAAAGTGAGAGAGACAACAATATAGAGCAGTCCGGGGAGAGAGAGAGTGAGAAAGCACAGAGAGAGAGAAAGGGAGAGAGAAATCACAGAGTGAGAGAGACAGCAACATAGAGCAGTCCGGGGAGAGAGAGAGTGAGAAAGCACAGAGAAAGAGAGTGTGAGAGAAATCACAGAGTGAGAGAGATAGAGAAATCACAGAGTGAGAGAGACAGCAATATAGAGCAGTCCGGGGAGAGAGAGAGTGAGAAAGCACAGAGAGAGAGAAATCACAGAGTGAGAGAGACAGCAATATAGAGCAGTCCGGGGAGAGAGAGAGTGAGAAAGCACAGAGAGAGAGAAAGAGAGAGAGAAATCACAGAGTGAGAGAGACAGCAACATAGAGCAGTCCAGGGAGAGAGAGAGTGAGAAAGCACAGAGAAAGAGAGTGTGAGAGAAATCACAGAGTGAGAGAGATAGAGAAATCACAGAGTGAGAGAGACAGCAATATAGAGCAGTCCGGGAAGAGAGAGAGTGAGAAAGCACAGAGTGAGAGAGAGAAATCACAGAGTGAGAGAGACAGCAATATAGAGCAGTCCGGGGAGAGAGAGAGTGAGAAAGTACAGAGAGAGAGAGTGAGAAATCACAGAGTGAGAGAGACAGCAATATAGAGCAGTCCGGGAAGAGAGAGAGTGAGAAAGCACAGAGTGAGAGAGAGAAATCACAGAGTGAGAGAGACAGCAATATAGAGCAGTCCGGGGAGAGAGAGAGTGAGAAAGCACAGAGTGAGAGAGACAGCAATATAGAGCAGTCCGGGGAGAGAGAGAGTGAGAAAGCACAGAGAGAGAGTGTGAGAGAAATCACAGAGTGAGAGAGACAGCAATATAGAGCAGTCCGGGGAGAGAGAGTGTGAGAGAAATCACAGAGTGTGAGAGACAGCAATATAGAGCAGTTCGGGGAGAGAGAGAGTGAGAAAGCACAGAGAGAGAGAAAGAGAGAAATCACAGAGTGAGAGAGACAGCAATATAGAGCAGTTCGGGGAGAGAGAGAGTGAGAAAGCACAGGGAGAGAGAAAAAGAGAAATCACAGAGAGAGAGCGAGAAAGCACAGAGTGAGAGAGAGAGAGAAATCACAGAGTGAGAGAGAGAGAGAGAAATCACAGAGTGAGAGAGACCACAATATAGAGCAGTCCGGGGAGAGAGAGAGTGAGAAAGCACAGAGAGAGTGAGAGAGAGAAATCACAGTGAGAGAGACAACAATTTCGAGCAGTCCGGGGAGAGAGAGAGTGAGAAAGCACAGAGAGAGAGAAAGAGAGAGAAATCACAAAGTGAGAGAGACAACAATATAGAGCAGTCTGGGGAGAGAGAGAGTGAGAAAGCACAGAGAGAGAGAAAGAGAGAGAGAAATCACAGAGTGAGAGAGACAGCAACATAGAGCAGTCCGGGGAGAGAGAGAGTGAGAAAGCACAGAGAGAGAGAAAGAGAGAGAGAAATCACAGAGTGAGAGAGACAACAACATAGAGCAGTCCGGGGAGAGAGAGAGTGAGAAAGCACAGAGAGAAAGAGAAAGAGAGAGAGAAATCACAGAGTGAGAGAGACAGCAAAAGAGCAGTCCGGGGAGAGAGAGTGAGAAAGCACAGAGAGAGAAGAGAGAGAGAGAAATCACAGAGAGAGAGAGACAGCAATATAGAGCAGTCCGGGGAGAGAGAGAGTGAGAAAGCACAGAGAGAGAAAAAGAGATAGAGAAATCACAGAGTGAGAGAGACAGCAATATAGAGCAGTCCGGGGAGAGAGAGAGTGAGAAAGTACAGAGAGAGAGAGAGAGAGAAATCCCAGAGTGAGAGAGACAGCAACATAGAGCAGTCCGGGGAGAGAGAGAGTGAGAAAGCACAGAGAGAGAAGAGAGAAGAGAGAGAGAGAAATCACAGAGAGAGAGAGACAGCAATATAGAGCAGTCCGGGGAGAGAGAGAGTGAGAAAGCACAGAGAGAGAAGAGAGAGAGAGAAATCACAGAGAGAGAGAGACAGCAATATAGAGCAGTCCGGGGAGAGAGAGAGTGAGAAAGCACAGAGAGAGAAAAAGAGATTGAGAAATCACAGAGTGAGAGAGACAGCAATATAGAGCAGTCCGGGGAGAGAGAGAGTGAGAAAGTACAGAGAGAGAGAGAGAGAAAAATCCCAGAGTGAGAGAGACAGCAATATAGAGCAGTCCGGGGAGAGAGAGAGTGAGAAAGCACAGAGAGAGAAGAGAGAGAGAGAAATCACAGAGTGAGAGAGAGAAATCACAGAGTGAGAGAGACAGCAATATAGATCAGTCCGGGGAGAGAGAGAGTGAGAAAGCACAGAGAGAGAGAAAGAGAGAGAGAAATCACAGAGTGAGAGAGATAGAGAAATCACAGAGTGAGAGAGACAGCAATATAGAGCAGTCCGGGGAGAGAGAGAGTGAGAAAGCACAGAGAGAGAGAGAGAAATCACAGTGAGAGAGACAGCAATATAGAGCAGTCCGGGGAGAGAGAGAGTGAGAAAGTACAGAGAGAGAGAGTGAGAAAGCACAGAGTGAGAGAGACAGCAATATAGAGCAGTCCGGGGAGAGAGAGAGTGAGAAAGCACAGAGTGAGAGAGAGAGAGAGAAATCACAGAGTGAGAGAGAGAAATCACAGAGTGAGAGAGAGAGAGAGAGAAATCACAGAGTGAGAGAGACCACAATATAGAGCAGTCCGGGGAGAGAGAGAGTGAGAAAGCACAGAGAGTGAGAAAGAGAGAAATCAGAGAGTGTGAGAGAGAAATCACAGAGTGAGAGAGACAGCAATATAGAGCTTTCCGGGGAGAGAGAGAGCGAGAAAGCACAGAGAGAGAGAAAGAGAGGGAAATCACAGAGTGAGAGAGACAGCAATATAGAGCAGTCCAGGGAGAGAGAGAGTGAGAAAGCACAGAGAGAGAGAGAGAAATCACAGAGTGAGAGAGACAGCAATATAGAGCAGTCCAGGGAGAGAGAGAGTGAGAAAGCACAGAGAGAGAGAGAGAAATCACAGAGTGAGAGAGACAGCAATATAGAGCAGTCCGGGGAGAGAGAGAGCGAGAAAGCACAGAGAGAGAGAAAGAGAGAGAAATCACAGAGTGAGAGAGAGAGAAATCACAGAGCGAGAGAGACAACAATGTAGAGCAGTCCGGGGAGAGAGAGAGAGTGAGAAAGCACAGAGAGAGAGAAAGAGAGAGAGAAATCACAGAGTGAGAGAGACAGCAATAGAGAGCAGTCCGGGGAGAGAGAGAGTGAGAAAGCACAGAGAGAGAGAAAGAGAGAGAAATCACAGAGTGAGAGAGAGTCATCACAGAGTGAGAGAGAGGAAGAGAGAGAAATCACAGAGTGAGAGAGAGTCATCACAGAGTGAGAGAGAGAGAGAGAGAGAGAGAGAGAATTCACAGAGTGAGAGAGACAGCAACATAGAGCAGTCCGGGGAGAGAGAGAGTGAGAAAGCACAGAGAGAGAGAAAGAGAGAGAGAAATCACAGAGTGAGAGAGACAACAACATAGAGCATTCCGGGGAGAGAGAGAGTGAGAAAGCACAGAGAGAGAGAAAGAGAGAGAGAAATCACAGAGAGAGAGAGACAGCAATATAGAGCAGTCCTGGGAGAGAGAGAGTGAGAAAGCACAGAGAGAGAAAAAGAGATAGAGAAATCACAGAGTGAGAGAGACAGCAATATAGAGCAGTCCGGGGAGAGAGAGAGTGAGAAAGTACAGAGAGAGAGAGAGAGAGAAATCCCAGAGTGAGAGAGACAGCAACATAGAGCAGTCCGGGGAGAGAGAGAGTGAGAATGCACAGAGAGCGAGAAAGAGAGAGAGAAATCACAGAGTGAGAGAGACAGCAACATAGAGCAGTCCGGGGAGAGAGAGAGTGAGAAAGCACAGAGAGAGAGAAATCACAGAGTGAGAGAGACAGCAAAAGAGCAGTCCGGGGAGAGAGAGAGTGAGAAAGCACAGAGAGAGAAAAAGAGATTGAGAAATCACAGAGTGAGAGAGACAGCAATATAGAGCAGTCCGGGGAGAGAGAGAGTGAGAAAGTACAGAGAGAGAGAGAGAGAGAAATCCCAGAGTGAGAGAGACAGCAACATAGAGCAGTCCGGGGAGAGAGAGAGTGAGAAAGCACAGAGAGAGAAGAGAGAGAGAGAAATCACAGAGTGAGAGAGAGAAATCACAGAGTGAGAGAGACAGCAATATAGATCAGTCCGGGGAGAGAGAGAGTGAGAAAGCACAGAGAGAGAGAAAGAGAGAGAGAAATCACAGAGTGAGAGAGATAGAGAAATCACAGAGTGAGAGAGACAGCAATATAGAGCAGTCCGGGGAGAGAGAGAGTGAGAAAGCACAGAGAGAGAGAGAGAAATCACAGAGTGAGAGAGACAGCAATATAGAGCAGTCCGGGGAGAGAGAGAGTGAGAAAGTACAGAGAGAGAGAGTGAGAAAGCACAGAGTGAGAGAGACAGCAATATAGAGCAGTCCGGGGAGAGAGAGAGTGAGAAAGCACAGAGTGAGAGAGAGAGAGAGAAATCACAGAGTGAGAGAGACAGCAATATAGAGCAGTCCGGGGAGAGAGAGAGTGAGAAAGCACAGAGAGAGAGTGTGAGAGAAATCACAGAGTGAGAGAGACAGCAATATAGAGCAGTCCGGGGAGAGAGAGAGTGAGAAAGCACAGAGAGAGAGAAAGAGAGAAATCACAGAGTGAGAGAGACAGCAACATAGAGCAGTCCGGGGAGAGAGAGAGTGAGAAAGCACAGAGAGAGAGAAAAAGAGAAATCACAGAGAGAGAGCGGGAAAGCACAGAGTGAGAGAGAGAAATCACAGAGTGAGAGAGAGAAATCACAGAGTGAGAGAGACAACAATATAGAGCAGTCCGGGGAGAGAGAGAGTGAGAAAGCACAGAGAGAGAGAAAGAGAGAGAAATCACAAAGTGAGAGAGACAACAATATAGAGCAGTCCGGGGAGAGAGAGAGTGAGAAAGCACAGAGAGAGAGAAAGAGAGAGAGAAATCACAGAGTGAGAGAGACAGCAACATAGAGCAGTCCGGGGAGAGAGAGAGTGAGAAAGCACAGAGAGAGAGAAAGAGAGAGAGAAATCACAGAGTGAGAGAGACAGCAACATAGAGCAGTCCGGGGAGAGAGAGAGTGAGAAAGCACAGAGAGAGAGAAAGAGAGAGAGAAATCACAGAGTGAGAGAGACAGCAAAAGAGCAGTCCGGGGAGAGAGAGAGTGAGAAAGCACAGAGAGAGAAGAGAGAGAGAGAAATCACAGAGTGACAGAGACAGCAATATAGAGCAGTCCGGGGAGAGAGAGAGTGAGAAAGTACAGAGAGAGAGAGAGAGAGAAATCCCAGAGTGAGAGAGACAGCAATATAGAGCAGTCCGGGGAGAGAGCGAGTGAGAAAGCACAGAGAGAGAAAAAGAGATAGAGAAATCACAGAGTGAGAGAGACGGCAATATAGAGCAGTCCGGGGAGAGAGAGAGTGAGAAAGTACAGAGAGAGAGAGAGAGAGAAATCCCAGAGTGAGAGAGACAGCAACATAGAGCAGTCCGGGGAGAGAGAGAGTGAGAAAGCACAGAGAGAGAGAAAAAGAGAAATCACAGAGAGAGAGCGGGAAAGCACAGAGTGAGAGAGAGAAATCACAGAGTGAGAGAGAGAAATCACAGAGTGAGAGAGACAGCAATATAGAGCAGTCCGGGGAGAGAGAGAGTGAGAAAGCACAGAGAGAGAGAAAGAGAGAGAGAAATCACAGAGTGAGAGAGACAGCAACATAGAGCAGTCCGGGGAGAGAGAGAGTGAGAAAGAGAGAGAGAAATCACAGAGTGAGAGAGACAGCAACATAGAGCAGTCCGGGCAGAGAGAGAGTGAGAAAGCACAGAGAGAGAGAAAGAGAGAGAGAATTCACAGAGTGAGAGAGACAGCAATATCGAGCAGTCCGGGGAGAGAGAGAGTGAGAAAGCACAGAGAGAGAGAGAAAGAGAGAGAGAATTCACAGAGTGAGAGAGACAGCAATATAGAGCAGTCCGGGGAGAGAGAGAGTGAGAAAGCAGAGAGAGAGAAGAGAGAGAGAGAGAAATCACAGAGTGAGAGAGACAGCAATATAGTGCAGTCCGGGGAGAGAGAGAGGGAGAAAGCACAGAGAGAGAAATCACAGAGTGAGAGAGACAGCAATATCGAGCAGTCCAGGGAGAGAGAGAGCGAGAAAGCACAGAGAGAGAGAAAGAGAGAGAAGTCACAGAGTGAGAGAGACAGCAATATTGAGCAGTCCAGGGAGAGAGAGTGTGAGAAAGCAGAGAGAGAGAGAGTGAAATCACAGAGTGAGAGAGACAGCAATATAGTGCAGTCCGGGGAGAGAGAGACAGAGAGAGCGAGAAAGCACAGAGAGAGAAAGAGAAATCACAGACTGAGAGAGACAACAATATAGAGCAGTCCGGGGAGAGAGAGTGTGAGAAAGCAGAGAGAGAGAGAAAGAGAGAGAAATCAGAGTGAGAGAGACAACAATATAGAGCAGTCCGGGGAGAGAGAGAGTGAGAAAGCACAGAGAGAGAGAAAGAGGGAGAGAAATCACAGAGTGAGAGAGATAACAATCTCGAGCAGTCCGGGGAGAGAGAGAGTGGGAAAGCACAGAGAGAGAGAGAGAAATCACAGAGTGAGAGAGACAGCAATATAGAGCAGTCCGGGGTGTGAGAGTGAGAAAGCACAGAGAGAGAGAAATCACAGAGTGAGAGAGACAACAATATGGAGCAGTCCGGGGAGAGCAAGAGTGAAAAAGCACAGAGAGAGAGAGTGTGAGAGAAATCACAGAGAGAGTGTGAGAGACATCACAGAGAGAGTGTGAGAGAAATCACGGAGTGTGAGAGAAATCACAGAGTGTGAGAGAAATCACAGAGAGAGAGAGTGTGTGAGAGAAATCACGGAGTGTGAGAGAAATCACTGTGAGAGAAATCAGAGAGAGAGTGTGAGAGAAATCAGAGAGAGAGTGTGAGAGAAATCAGAGAGAGAGTGTGAGAGAAATCAGAGAGAGAGTGTGAGAGAAATCAGAGAGAGAGTGTGAGAGAAATCACAGAGAGAGTGTGAGAGAAATCACAGAGAGAGTGTGAGAGAAATCACAGAGAGAGTGTGAGAGAAATCACAGAGAGTGTGAGAGAAAAAACAGAGTGTGAGAGAAATCACAGAGAGAGAGAGTGTGAGAGAACTCACAGAGAGAGAGAGTGTGAGAGAACTCACAGAGAGAGAGAGTGTGAGAGAAATCACAGAGAGAGAGAGTGTGAGAGAAATCACAGAGAGAGGGAGTGTGAGAGAAATCACGGAGTGTGAGAGAAATCACGGAGTGTGAGAGAAATCACGGAGTGTGAGAGAAATCACGGAGTGTGAGAGAAATCACGGAGTGTGAGAGAAATCACGGAGTGTGAGAGAAATCACACAGAGTGTGAGAGAAATCACACAGAGTGTGAGAGAAATCACAGAGGGATAGAGTGTGTGAGAGAAAGCTCGGAGTGTGAGAGAGAAATCTCGGAGTGTGAGAGAGAAATCACGGAGTGCGAGAGAAATCACAGAGTGCGAGAGAATTCACACAGAGTGCGAGAGAAATCACACAGAGTGCGAGAGAAATCACACAGAGTGCGAGAGAAATCACACAGAGTGCGAGAGAAATCACACAGAGTGCGAGAGAGATCACACAGAGTGCGAGAGAGATCACACAGAGTGCGAGAGAGATCACACAGAGTGCGAGAGAGATCACACAGAGTGCGAGAGAGATCACACAGAGTGCGAGAGAGATCACACAGAGTGCGAGAGAGATCACACAGAGTGCGAGAGAGATCACACAGAGTGCGAGAGAGATCACACAGAGTGCGAGAGAGATCACACAGAGTGCGAGAGAGATCACACAGAGTGCGAGAGAGATCACACAGAGTGCGAGAGAGATCACACAGAGTGCGAGAGAGATCACACAGAGTGCGAGAGAGATCACACAGAGTGCGAGAGAGATCACACAGAGTGCGAGAGAGATCACACAGAGTGCGAGAGAAATCACACAGAGTGCGAGAGAAATCACACAGAGTGCGAGAGAAATCACACAGAGTGCGAGAGAAATCACACAGAGTGCGAGAGAAATCACACAGAGTGCGAGAGAAATCACACAGAGTGCGAGAGAAATCACACAGAGTGCGAGAGAAATCACACAGGGAGAGAGTGTGTGAGAGAAATCTCGGAGTGTGAGAGAAATCACTGAGAGAAATCAGAGAGAGAGTGTGAGAGAAATCAGAGAGAGAGTGTGAGAGAAATCAGAGAGAGAGTGTGAGAGAAATCAGAGAGAGAGTGTGAGAGAAATCACAGAGAGTGTGTGAGAGAAATCACAGAGTGTGTGTGAGAGAAATCACAGAGTGTCAGAGAAATCACAGAGTGTGAGAAATCACAGAGAGTGTGTGAGAAATCACAGAGTGAGAGAAATCACAGAGTGTGAGAGAAATCACAGAGTGTGAGAGAAATCACAGAGTGTGAGAGAGAAATCAGAGAGAGAGTGTGAGAGAAATCAGAGAGAGAGTGTGAGAGAGAGAGTGTGAGAGAAATCGGAGAGAGAGTGTGAGAGAAATCAGAGAGAGAGTGTGAGAGATCAGAGAGAGAGAGTGTGAGAGAAATCACGGAGTGTGAGAGAAATCACAGAGGGAGAGAGTGTGTGAGAGAAATCTCGGAGTGTGAGAGAAATCTTGGAGTGTGAGAGAAATCACAGAGGGAGAGAGTGTGAGAGAAATCACGGAGTGTGAGAGACATCACTGAGAGAAATCAGAGAGAGCGTGTGAGAGAAATCAGAGAGAGAGTGTGAGAGAAATCAGAGAGAGAGTGTGAGAGAAATCAGAGAGAGAGTGTGAGAGAAATCAGAGAGAGAGTGTGAGAGAAATCAGAGAGAGAGTGTGAGAGAAATCAGAGAGAGAGTGTGAGAGAAATCAGAGAGAGAGTGTGAGAGAAATCAGAGAGAGAGTGTGAGAGAAATCAGAGAGAGAGTGTGAGAGAAATCAGAGAGAGTGTGAGAGAAATCAGAGAGAGTGTGAGAGAAATCAGAGAGAGTGTGAGAGAAATCAGAGAGAGTGTGTGCGAGAAATCAGAGAGAGTGTGTGAGAGAAATCAGAGAGAGAGTGTGAGAGAAATCAGAGAGAGCGTGTGAGAGAAATCAGAGAGAGCGTGTGAGAGAAATCAGAGAGAGAGTGTGAGAGAAATCAGAGAGAGAGTGTGAGAGAAATCAGAGAGAGAGTGAGAGAGAAATCAGAGAGAGAGTGTGAGAGAAATCACGGAGCGTGAGAGAAATCACAGAGAGAGCGAGTGTCATAGAAACCACAGAGAGAGTGTCAGAGAAACCACAGAGAGAGTGTGAGAGAAACCACAGGAGAGAGTGTGACAGTAATCAGAGTGTGAGAGAAATCACATTGTGAGAGAAATCACAGAGAGAGAGAGTGAGAGAGAAATCACAGAGAGAGAGAGTGAGAGAGAAATCACAGAGAGTGAGAGAGAGATCAGAGAGACAGAGAGAGAGTGAGCGAGAAATCACAGTGAGTGAGAGAGAAATCACAGAGAGTGAGAGAGAAATCACAGAGAGTGAGAGAGAAATCACAGAGAGTGAGAGAGAAATCACAGAGAGAGAGAGTGAGGGAGAAGTCAGAAAGAGTGAGAGAGGAATCACAGAAAGGGAGAGAGAAATCACAGAGAGCAAGACAGAAATCAGAGAGCGAGAGAGAAATCACAGAGAGTGTGAGAGAAATCACAGAGAGAGCGAGTGTCATAGAAATCACAGAGAGAGTGTCAGAGAAACCACAGAGAGAGTGTCAGAGAAACCACAGAAGAGAGAGAGTGTGACAGTAATTAGAGTGTGAGCGAAATCACATTGTGAGAGAAATCACAGAGAGAGAGTGTGAGAGAAATCACAGAGAGAGAGAGAATGTGAGAGAAATCAGAGAGAGAGTGAGAGAGAAATCAGAGAGAGAGTGAGAGAGAAATCACAGAGAGAGAAGGAGAGAGAAATCACAGAGAGAGCGTGAGAGAGAAATCAGAGAGAGAGCGTGAGAGAGAAATCAGAGAGAGAGCGTGTGAGAAATCAGAGAGAGAGCGTGTGAGAAATCAGAGAGAGAGCGTGAGAGAAATCAGAGAGAGAGTGTGAGAGAAATCAGAGAGAGAGTGTGAGAGAAATCAGAGAGAGAGTGTGAGAGAAATCAGAGAGAGAGTGAGAGAAATCAGAGAGAGAGTGTGAGAGAAATCACGGAGTGTGAGAGAAATCACGGAGTGTGAGAGAGAGTGAGAGAGAGAGAGAGAAATCACAGAGACTGAGAGAGTGTGAGAGAGAGAGGGAGAGAGAAATCACAGAGACTGAGAGAGTGAGAGAAAGAGAGAGAGGGAGAGAGAAATCACAGAGAGAGAGGGAAATCACAGAGAGAGAGTGAGAGAGAGAAATCACAGGGAGAGAGAGAAAGAGAAATCACAGAAAGAGGGAGAAAGAGAAATCACAGAGAGAGAGTGTGAGAGAAATTACGGAGTGTGAGTGAAATCACAGAGAGAGAGAGAGTGTGAGAGACATCACAGAGAGAGAGAGAGTGTGAGAGAAATCACAGAGTGTGAGAGAAATCACAGAGAGAGTGCGAGAGAAATCACAGAGGGAGAGAGTGTGTGAGAGAAATCAGAGAGAGAGAGTCAGAGAAATCACAGAGAGAGAGCGTGAGAGAGAAATCACAGAGAGAGAGTGTGAGAGAAATTACGGAGTGTGAGTGAAATCACAGAGAGAGAGAGTGTGAGAGAAATCACAGAGAGAGAGAGAGAGTGTGAGAGAAATCACAGAGTGTGAGAGAAATCACAGAGAGAGTGCGAGAGAAATCACAGAGGGAGAGAGTGTGTGAGAGAAATCAGAGAGAGAGAGTCAGAGAAATCACAGAGAGAGAGCGTGAGAGAGAAATCACAGAGAGAGAGTGAGAGAGAAATCACAGAGAGAGTGAGGGAGAAATCACAGAGGGAGAGAGAGAGTGAGAGAGAAATCAGAGAGAGAGTGAGAGGAATCACAGAGAGGAAGAGAGAGAAATCACAGAGAGCGAGAAAGAAATCAGAGAGTGAGAGAGAAATCACAGAGAGAGAGAATGTGAGAGAAATCACAGAGTGTGAGAGAAATCACAGAGAGAGTGTGAGAGAAATCACAGAGAGAGTGTGAGAGAAATCACAGAGAGAGTGTGAGAGAAATCACAGAGAGAGTGTGAGAGAAATCACAGAGAGTGTGAGAGAAATCACAGAGACAGAGAGTGTGAGAGAAATCACACAGAGTGTGAGAGAAATCACAGAGACAGAGAGTGTGAGAGAAATCACAGAGACAGAGAGTGTGAGAGAAATCACACAGAGTGTGAGAGAAATCACACAGAGTGTGAGAGAAATCACACAGAGTGTGAGAGAAATCACACAGAGTGTGAGAGAAATCACACAGAGTGTGAGAGAAATTACACAGAGTGTGAGAGAAATCACACAGAGTGTGAGAGAAATCACACAGAGTGTGAGAGAAATCACACAGAGTGTGAGAGAAATCACACAGAGTGTGAGAGAAATCACACAGAGTGTGAGAGAAATCACACAGTGTGAGAGAAATCACACAGTGTGAGAGAAATCACACAGTGTGAGAGAAATCACACAGTGTGAGAGAAATCACAGAGTGGGAGAGAAATCAGAGAGAGAGTGGGAGAGAAATCAGAGAGAGAGTGGGAGAGAAATCAGAGAGAGAGTGGGAGAGAAATCAGAGAGAGAGTGTGAGAGAAATCACGGAGTGTGAGAGAAATCACAGAGAGTGTGAGAGAAATCACGGAGAGTGTGAGAGAAATCACGGAGAGTGTGAGAGAAATCACAGAGTGTGAGAGAAATCACAGAGTGTGAGAGAAATCACAGAGTGTGAGAGAAATCACACAGAGTGCGAGAGAAATCACACAGAGTGCGAGGGAAATCACACAGAGTGCGAGGGAAATCACACAGAGTGCGAGAGAAATCACACAGAGTGCGAGAGAAATCACAGAGTGCGAGAGAAATCACACAGAGTGCGAGAGAAATCACACAGAGTGCGAGAGAAATCACACAGAGTGCGAGAGAAATCACACAGAGTGCGAGAGAAATCACACAGAGTGCGAGAGAAATCACACAGAGTGCGAGAGAAATCACACAGAGTGCGAGAGAAATCACACAGAGTGCGAGAGAAATCACACAGAGTGCGAGAGAAATCACACAGAGTGCGAGAGAAATCACACAGAGTGCGAGAGAAATCACACAGAGTGCGAGAGAAATCACACAGAGTGCGAGAGAAATCACACAGAGTGCGAGAGAAATCACACAGAGTGCGAGAGAAATCACACAGAGTGCGAGAGAAATCACACAGAGTGCGAGAGAAATCACACAGAGTGCGAGAGAAATCACACAGAGTGCGAGAGAAATCACACAGAGTGCGAGAGAAATCACACAGAGTGCGAGAGAAATCACACAGAGTGCGAGAGAAATCACACAGAGTGCGAGAGAAATCACACAGAGTGCGAGAGAAATCACACAGAGTGCGAGAGAAATCACACAGAGTGCGAGAGAAATCACACAGAGTGCGAGAGAAATCACACAGAGTGCGAGAGAAATCACACAGAGTGCGAGAGAAATCACACAGAGTGCGAGAGAAATCACACAGAGTGCGAGAGAAATCACACAGAGTGCGAGAGAAATCACACAGAGTGCGAGAGAAATCACACAGAGTGCGAGAGAAATCACACAGAGTGCGAGAGAAATCACACAGAGTGCGAGAGAAATCACACAGAGTGCGAGAGAAATCACACAGAGTGCGAGAGAAATCACACAGAGTGCGAGAGAAATCACACAGAGTGCGAGAGAAATCACACAGAGTGCGAGAGAAATCACACAGAGTGCGAGAGAAATCACACAGAGTGCGAGAGAAATCACACAGAGTGCGAGAGAAATCACACAGAGTGCGAGAGAAATCACACAGAGTGCGAGAGAAATCACACAGAGTGCGAGAGAAATCACACAGAGTGCGAGAGAAATCACACAGAGTGCGAGAGAAATCACACAGAGTGCGAGAGAAATCACAGAGGGAGAGAGTGTGTGAGAGAAATCTCGGAGTGTGAGAGAAATCTTGGAGTGTGAGAGAAATCACAGAGGGAGAGAGTGTGTGAGAGAAATCTCGGAGTGTGAGAGAAATCTCGGAGTGTGAGAGAAATCACAGAGGGAGAGAGTGTGTGAGAGAAATCACGGAGTGTGAGAGAAATCACTGAGAGAAATCAGAGAGAGAGTGTGAGAGAAATCAGAGAGAGAGTGTGAGAGAAATCAGAGAGAGAGTGTGAGAGAAATCACAGAGAGTGTGTGAGAGAAATCACAGAGTGTGTGTGAGAGAAATCACAGAGTGTCATAGAAATCACAGAGTGTCAGAGAAATCACAGAGTGTGAGAGAAATCACAGAGTGTGAGAGAGAAATCAGAGAGAGAGTGTGAGAGAAATCAGAGAGAGAGTGTGAGAGAGATCAAAGAGAGAGAGTGTGAGAGAAATCACGGAGTGTGAGAGAAATCACAGAGTGTGAGAGAAATCACAGAGTGTGAGAGAAATCACAGAGTGTGAGAGAAATCAGAGAGAGAGTGTGAGAGAAATCAGAGAGAGAGTGTGAGAGAAATCAGAGAGAGAGTGTGAGAGAGATCAGAGAGAGAGTGTGAGAGAGATCAGAGAGAGAGAGTGCGAGAGAAATCACACAGAGTGCGAGAGAAATCACACAGAGTGCGAGAGAAATCACACAGAGTGCGAGAGAAATCACACAGAGTGCGAGAGAAATCACACAGAGTGCGAGAGAAATCACACAGAGTGCGAGAGAAATCACACAGAGTGCGAGAGAAATCACACAGAGTGCGAGAGAAATCACACAGAGTGCGAGAGAAATCACACAGAGTGCGAGAGAAATCACACAGAGTGCGAGAGAAATCACACAGAGTGCGAGAGAAATCACACAGAGTGCGAGAGAAATCACACAGAGTGCGAGAGAAATCACACAGAGTGCGAGAGAAATCACACAGAGTGCGAGAGAAATCACACAGAGTGCGAGAGAAATCACACAGAGTGCGAGAGAAATCACACAGAGTGCGAGAGAAATCACACAGAGTGCGAGAGAAATCACACAGAGTGCGAGAGAAATCACACAGAGTGCGAGAGAAATCACACAGAGTGCGAGAGAAATCACACAGAGTGCGAGAGAAATCACACAGAGTGCGAGAGAAATCACACAGAGTGCGAGAGAAATCACACAGAGTGCGAGAGAAATCACACAGAGTGCGAGAGAAATCACACAGAGTGCGAGAGAAATCACACAGAGTGCGAGAGAAATCACACAGAGTGCGAGAGAAATCACACAGAGTGCGAGAGAAATCACACAGAGTGCGAGAGAAATCACACAGAGTGCGAGAGAAATCACACAGAGTGCGAGAGAAATCACACAGAGTGCGAGAGAAATCACACAGAGTGCGAGAGAAATCACACAGAGTGCGAGAGAAATCACACAGAGTGCGAGAGAAATCACACAGAGTGCGAGAGAAATCACACAGAGTGCGAGAGAAATCACACAGAGTGCGAGAGAAATCACACAGAGTGCGAGAGAAATCACACAGAGTGCGAGAGAAATCACACAGAGTGCGAGAGAAATCACACAGAGTGCGAGAGAAATCACACAGAGTGCGAGAGAAATCACACAGAGTGCGAGAGAAATCACACAGAGTGCGAGAGAAATCACACAGAGTGCGAGAGAAATCACACAGAGTGCGAGAGAAATCACACAGAGTGCGAGAGAAATCACACAGAGTGCGAGAGAAATCACACAGAGTGCGAGAGAAATCACACAGAGTGCGAGAGAAATCACACAGAGTGCGAGAGAAATCACACAGAGTGCGAGAGAAATCACACAGAGTGCGAGAGAAATCACACAGAGTGCGAGAGAAATCACACAGAGTGCGAGAGAAATCACACAGAGTGCGAGAGAAATCACACAGAGTGCGAGAGAAATCACACAGAGTGCGAGAGAAATCACACAGAGTGCGAGAGAAATCACACAGAGTGCGAGAGAAATCACACAGAGTGCGAGAGAAATCACACAGAGTGCGAGAGAAATCACACAGAGTGCGAGAGAAATCACACAGAGTGCGAGAGAAATCACACAGAGTGCGAGAGAAATCACACAGAGTGCGAGAGAAATCACACAGAGTGCGAGAGAAATCACACAGAGTGCGAGAGAAATCACACAGAGTGCGAGAGAAATCACACAGAGTGCGAGAGAAATCACACAGAGTGCGAGAGAAATCACACAGAGTGCGAGAGAAATCACACAGAGTGCGAGAGAAATCACACAGAGTGCGAGAGAAATCACACAGAGTGCGAGAGAAATCACACAGAGTGCGAGAGAAATCACACAGAGTGCGAGAGAAATCACACAGAGTGCGAGAGAAATCACACAGAGTGCGAGAGAAATCACACAGAGTGCGAGAGAAATCACACAGAGTGCGAGAGAAATCACACAGAGTGCGAGAGAAATCACACAGAGTGCGAGAGAAATCACACAGAGTGCGAGAGAAATCACACAGAGTGCGAGAGAAATCACACAGAGTGCGAGAGAAATCACAGAGAGTGCGAGAGAAATCACAGAGTGCGAGAGAAATCACAGAGAGAGAGTGTGAGAGAAATCACAGAGAGAGTGTGAGAGAAATCAGAGAGAGAGTGTGAGAGAAATCACAGAGTGTGAGAGAAATCACGGAGTGTGAGAGAAATCACAGAGAGAGAGTGTGAGAGAAATCACAGAGAGAGTGTGAGAGAAATCACAGAGAGAGTGTGAGAGAAATCACAGAGTGTGAGAGAAATCACAGAGACAGAGAATGTGAGAGAAATCACAGAGACAGAGAGTGTGAGAGAAATCACAGAGTGTGAGAGAAATCAGAGAGAGAGAGTGTGAGAGAAATCAGAGAGTGTGAGAGAAATCAGAGAGAGAGTGTGAGAGAAATCAGAGAGAGAGTGTGAGAGAGATCAGAGAGAGAGTGTGAGAGAAATCAGAGTGTGAGAGAAATCAGAGAGAGAGTGTGAGAGAAATCACAGAGAGAGTGTGAGAGAAATCACAGAGACAGAGAGTGTGAGAGAAATCACAGAGTGTGAAAGAAATCACAGAGTGTGAGAGAAATCAGAGAGAGAGAGTGTGAGAGAAATCACAGAGAGTGAGAGAGAAATCACAGAGAGAGTGAGGGAGAAATCACAGAGAGGAAGAGAGAGAAATCACAGAAGAGAGAGAGTGTGAGAGAAATCAGAGTGTGAGAGAAATCAGAGAGAGTCAGAGAAATCACAGACAGAGCGTGAGAGAGAAATCACAGAGAGTGAGAGAGAAATCACAGAGAGAGTGAGGGAGAAATCACAGAGAGTGTGAGAGAAATCACAGAGAGAGTGTCAGAGAAATCACAGAAGAGAGAGAGTGTGAGAGAAATCAGAGTGTGAGAGAAATCAGAGAGAGAGTGTGAAGAGAAATCACAGAGAGAGTGTGAGAGAAATCACAGAGAGAGAGTGTGAGAGAAATCACAGAGTGTGAGAGAAATCAGAGAGAGAGAGTGTGAGAGAAATCAGAGAGAGAGTGTGAGAGAAATCAGGGAGAGAGTGTGAGAGAAATCAGAGAGAGAGTGTGAGAGAAATCAGAGAGAGAGTGTGAGAGAGATCAGAGAGAGAGTGTGAGAGAAATCAGAGTGTGAGAGAAATCAGAGAGAGAGTGTGAGAGAAATCAGAGAGAGAGTGTGAGAGAAATCAGAGAGAGAGTGTGAGAGAAATCAGAGAGAGAGTGTGAGAGAAATCACAGAGACAGAGAGTGTGAGAGAAATCACAGAGTGTGAAAGAAATCACAGAGTGTGAGAGAAATCAGAGAGAGAGAGTGTGAGAGAAATCAGAGAGTGTGAGAGAAATCAGAGAGTGTGAGAGAAATCAGAAAGTGTGAGAGAAATCAGAGAGAGTGTGAGAGAAATCAGAGAGAGTGTGAGAGAGATCAGAGTGTGAGAGAAATCACAGAGTGTGAGAGAAATCACGGAGAGAGAGAGTGAGAGAGAGGGAGAGAGAAATCACAGAGAGAGAGAGGGAGAGAGAAATCACAGAGAGAGAGAGGGAGAGAGAAATCACAGAGAGAGAGAGAGAGAGAGAAATCACAGAGAGAGAGTGAGGGAGAGAAATCACGGAGAGAGAGAAAGAGAAATCACAGAAAGAGGGAGAAAGAGAGAAAGAGAAATCACAGAGAGAGAGTGTGAGAGAAATTATGGAGTGTGAGAGAAATCACAGAGAGAGAGAGAGAGTGTGAGAGAAATTACAGAGAGAGAGAGTGTGAGAGAAATCACAGAGTGTGAGAGAGTGCGAGAGAAATCACAGAGGGAGACAGTGTGTGAGAGAAATCACAGAGTGTGAGAGAAATCAGAGAGAGAGAGTCAGAGAAATCACAGACAGAGCGTGAGAGAGAAATCACAGAGAGTGAGAGAGAAATCACAGAGAGAGTGAGGGAGAAATCACAGAGAGGAAGAGAGAGAAATCACAGAGAGAGTGTCAGAGAAATCACAGAAGAGAGAGAGTGTGAGAGAAATCAGAGTGTGAGAGAAATCAGAGAGAGAGAGTCAGAGAAATCACAGACAGAGTGTGAGAGAGAAATCACAGAGAGTGAGAGAGAAATCACAGAGAGAGTGAGGGAGAAATCACAGAGAGAGTGTCAGAGAAATCACAGAAGAGAGAGAGTGTGAGAGAAATCAGAGTGTGAGAGAAATCAGAGAGAGAGTGTGAAGAGAAATCACAGAGAGAGTGTGAGAGAAATCACAGAGAGAGAGTGTGAGATAAATCACGGGATGTGAGAGAAATCACACAGAGTGTGTGAGAGAAATCACAGAGTGTGAGAGAAATCAGAGAGACAGTGTGAGAGAAATCAGAGAGAGTGTGTGAGAGAAATCACATAGAGAGTGTGAGAGAAATCACATAGAGAGAGTGAGAGAAATCAGACAGAGAGTGTGAGAGAAATCAGAGAGAGATTTTGAGAGAAATCAGGGAGAGAGTGTGAGAGAAATCAGGGAGAGAGTGTGAGAGAAATCAGAGAGAGAGTGTGAGAGAAATCAGAGAGAGAGTGTGAGAGAAATCAGAGAGAGAGTGTGAGAGAAATCAGAGAGAGAGTGTGAGAGAAATCAGAGAGAGAGTGTGAGAGAAATCAGAGAGAGAGTGTGAGAGAAATCAGAGAGAGAGGGGGAGAGAGTGAGAACAGAGAAATCACAGAGAGAAAGAGAGGGAGAAAGAGAGAAGGAGAGAGAGGAATCACAGAGAGCGTCAGAGAGAGAGAGAGAACAGAGATGTCACAGAGAGAGTGTGTGGGAGAGAGAGAAAGAGTGTAGGGAAGGTGGAGAGAACAGAGAAATGACAGAGAGGGTGTGAGTGAGAGAATGGGAGAGAGAAGACAGAGAAATCACAGAGAGTTGGGGAAGAGAGAGGGGGAGGGGGAGAGAGAGAGAGAACAGAGAAATCACAGAGACAGAGGGGGGAGAGAGAACAGAGAAATCGCAGAGAGAGAGTGGGGGGAGAGAGAGTGGGGGGAGAAGACAATGGGGGGGGTGAAGAGAGTGGGGGAGAGAGAGAGTGGGGGAGAACAGAGAAATCAGAAAGTGGGAGTGAGAGAGAGAGTGGGGGAGAGAGAGAGAACAGGAAAAGCACAGAGTGAGGGAATGAGGGGGGAGAGAGAGTGAGGGATTGAGAGAGAGAGAGAACAGAGAAATCGCAGAGAGAGGGAGGGATTGAGACAGAGAGTGGGGGAGAGAGGGAGTGAGAAAGAGTGAGAAAGAGGCAGAGAGAGAACAGAGAATTCACGGAATGAGGGAGAGTGGGGGAGTGAGAGTGGGGGATTGAGAGTCGGAGAGTGAGTGAGAGAGACAGAGAGTGGGGGAGTGAGGGTGAGTGGTGGGGGAGTGAGAGAAAGTGGGGTAATGAGAGAGAGTGGGTGAATGAGAGAGACAGAGAGAGTGGCTGAGTGAAAGGGAGAGTGGGGGAGTGCGAGAGAGGGAGAATGGGGGAGTGAGAGAGAGAGTGGGGGAGTGAGAGAGAGACGGTGTTTTTTAAAATTCATTCACGGGATGTGGGTGTCACTGGCCAGGCCAGCATTTATTGCCCATCCCTAATTGCCCTTGAGAAGGTGGTGGTGAGCTGCCTTCTTGAACCACTGCAGTCCATGTGGGGTAGGTACACCCACAGTGCTGTTAGGAAGGGAGTTCCAGGATTTTGACCCAGTGACAGTGAAGGAACGGTGATATAGTTCCAAGTCAGGATGGTGTGTGACTTGGAGGGGAACTTGCAGGTGGTGGTGTTCCCATGTATTTGCTGCCCTTGTCCTTCTAGTCGGTAGAGGTCGCGGGTTTGGAAGGTGCTGTCAAAGGAGCCTTGGTGCATTGCTGCAGTGCATCTTTATAGATGGTACACACTGCTGTCACTGTGTGTCGGTGGTGGAGGGAGTGAATGTTAGTGGATGGGGTGTCAATCAAGCGGGCTGCCTTGTCCTGGATGGTGTCGAGCTTCTTGAGTGTTGTTGTAGCTCCACCCATCCAGGCAAGTGGAGAGTATTCCATCACACTCCTGACTTGTGCCTTGTAGATGGTGGACAGGCTTTGGGGAGTCAGGAGGTGAGTTACTCGCCTCAGGATTCCTAGCCTCTGACCTGCTCTTGTAGCCACGGTATTTATATGGCTACTTCAGTTCAGTTTCTGGTCAATGGTAACCCCTAGGATGTTGATAGTGGGGGATTCAGCGATGGTAATGCCATTGAGTGTCATGGGGAGATGGTTAGATTCTCTCTTGTTGGAGATGGTCATTGCCTGGCACTTGAGTGGCGCGAATGTTACTTGCCACTTATCAGCCCAAGCCTGGATATTGTCCAGGTCTTGCTGCATTTCTACACGGACTGCTTCAGTATCTGAGGAGTTGTGAATGGTGCTGAACATTGTGCAATCATCAGTGAACATCCCCACTTCTGACCTTATGATTGAAGGAAGGTCATTGATGAAGCAGCTGAAGATGGTTGGGCCGAGGACACTACCCTGAGGAACTCCTGCAGTGATGTCCTGGAGCTCAGATGATTGACCTCCAACAACCACAACCATCTTCCTTTGTGCTCGGTATGACACAGCCTGTGGAGGGTTTTCCCCCTGATTCCCATTGACCTCAGTTTTGCTCGGGCTCCTTGATGCCATACTCGGTCAAATGCTGCCTTGATGTGAGATAGACAGAGTGGGGGAGTGAGAGAGAGAGAGAGTGGTAGAGAGAGGGAGTGAGAGAGAGAGAGAGGCAGTGGGGGAGTGAGTGAGAGTGGGGGAGTGAGAGAGAGAGAGGGGTAGAGAGAAAGAGAGGGAGTAAGAGAGAGAGGCAGTGGAGGAGTGAGAGTGATGGAATGAGAGAGAGAATGGGGGAGTGAGAGAGAGAATGGGGGAGTGAGAGAGAGAGAGAATGGGGAAGAGAGAGTGGTACAGAGAGAGGGAGTGTGTGAGAGAGAGAGATGGAATGAGAAATCTTTTTGAAACACTGAGATCCAAATGAATGAATGAAATCGAATCGAGCTGGCTGGGCAGGTGATGTGTTACAGCTGTAGTATGTGGGAGATGGTGGACGTCAGTACGATCCACAGTGACCACATCTGTAGCAAGTGTTTGCTGCTCGAGGAGCTTCAGCTCAGAGTTGATGAGCTGGAGTCTGAGCTGCAGACACTGCGACACATCAGGGTTGGGGGAGAGTTACCTGGACACTATGTTTCAGGAGACAGTCACACCCCTTAGATTAACTACCTTGAATTTGGCCAGTGATCAATGACAGGAGGGTGTGACTGCGAGTGAGGCAGGTAGAAGAATCCAGAATTTCGCTTTGGAGGATCCTCAGCCAGTGCCCCTTATCCAATAGGTACAAGGTTCTTGCTCCCAGTGTGGACGAGGACACAGGCTGCAGAGAGGATGAACGGACTGACCACAACACTGTGGTTCAGAGTGACATTCAAGTGGGGGGGGGGGGGGGAGAAAAGAGAAATGTAGTTGTAATCGGGGATAATATAGTTAGGGGACTAGATACTGTTCACTGCAGCAAAGATAGAGAGTCCCCAAGGCTGTGTTACCTACCTGGTGCCAGGGTTCGGGATATCTCTTCTGGGCTGGAGAGGAACCTGGAGTGGGAGGGAAAAGATCCAGTTGTCATGGTCCACGTAGGTACCAACGACTGAGGTAGGACTGGGAATGAGGTTCTGCTGAGGGATTATGAGCAGCTCAGGGTTAAATTAAAAAGCAGAAACACAAAGGTAATAACTCCAGATTACTACGAGCAAATTGTCACAGGGTCCATAAGATTGAAGAGGTAAATGTGTGGCTCAAAGATTGGTGTGGGAGAAATGGGTTCTGATTCATGGGACACTGGCACCAGTACTGGGGAAAGAGAGAGCTGTTCCGCTGGAATGGGCTTCACTTGAACCATGCTGGGACCAGTGTCCTGGTGAATCGTATAACTAGGGTTGTAGATAGGACTTTAAACTAAATAGTGGGGAGGAGGGTTCAATTGAAGGGAAGTTTAAAAAGTTGAATAGTAACGAAAGAGCAGAGGTGCAGGATAGTGAAGGAACATACATTAATCAGAGAGTGACAGGAAGGAACAGAGAATACAAGCACAAGAGTACAGCAGAAATGAGAACCAGAGTAGGTAAAAATGGTAAAAAGTCAAAGCTTAAGGCTGTTTATCTGAATGCACATAGCATTTGTAACAAGATAGATGAGCTGACATCACAGATAGAAATAAATGAATATGATTTGATAGCTATCACAGAGATGTGGTTTCAGGATGACCAGGACTGGAAACTCAATGTTCAGGGATATACGATGTTCCGGAAGAATAGGCAGAAAGGAAAAGGAGGTGGGGTAAGTTTGTTATTAAAGGAAGGGATCAGTGCAGTTGTGAGTAATGATATAGGTGCAATAGATCATGATGTAGAATCAGTTTGGGTGGAAATAAGGAATAGCAAGGGAAGGAAATCACGGGTGGGAGTCGTCTATCGACCCCCGAGGAGTTGCCTCACTGCAGGACAAAATATAAATCGGGAAATAATGGAGGTGTGTAAGAAGGGCACTGCAATTATCATGGGTGATTTTAATCTGCATATAGACTGGACAAATCAGATTGGCAGAGGTAACATGGAAGATGAATTTGTAGAGTACATCAGGGATTGTTACTTAGAACAATACATTGCAGAACCTACCCAGGAACAGACTATTTTAGATCTAGTAATGTGTAATGAGGTCACATTAATAAGAGATCACATAGTTAAGGATCCTTTAGGGAGAAGTGATCATAACATGGGTAGAATTTCAAATTCAGTTTGAGGGAGAGCAACTCGGGTCTCAAACCAGTGTCTTCAACTTAAACAAGGGCAATTACAGAGGTGTGAAGAAAGAGTTGTCTAAAGCAGGCTGGGAAAATAGACTACAGGGAAAGTCAGTAGATGAGCAGTGGCAGACTTTTAAACAGATATTTCATAACACAGCAAACATTTATTCCAGTCAGAAGGAAGGACTCGATGAGAACAATGAACCACCCGTGGTTAACAAAGGCGGTCAAGGAGAGTATCCAATCAGAAACTAAGGCATACAAAGCGGTGAAAGCTGGTGGTAGGCTAAAGGATTGGGAATTGTTTAGAAACCAGCAGCGGATGACTAAAAAAACTAATAAAGAGGGAGAAAATTGATTGAGAGTAAATTGGCAAGAAATATAAAAACAAACAGTAAGAGCTTCTACGGGTTTATAAAAAGGAAGGGATTAGTTAAAGTAAGTGTGGGACCCTTAGAGGATGAGACTGGGGAATTAATAACAGGGAACAGGGAAATAGCAGATAATTTAAACCAATATTTTACATCAGTCTTCACGGTGGAGGATACTATAAACATCCCAACAATAATAGATGAACAAGGTGTAAATGGGAGGGAGGAACTTGTAACAATCTCGATCACGAGGGAAAAGGTGCTGGACAAACTGATAGGACTAAAGGCAGACAAGTCACCAGGACCTGATGGCCTGTATCCAAGGGTTTTAAAAGAAGTAGCTGCAGAGATAGTGGAGGCATTGGTCAGAATATACCAAAACTCACTGGATTCCAGGAGTGTACCAGTGGATTGGAAAACCGCTAATGTGACACCCCTATTCAAGAAAGGAGGGAGACAGAAAGCAGGAAACTGTAGACCAGTTAGCTTAATATCAGTCATTGGGAAAATGCTAGAGTCCATTATGAAGGAAGAAATAGCAGGACATTTAGAAAAACATAATGCAGTCAAACAGAGTCAACATGGTTTAATGAAAGGGAAATCATGTTTGACAAATTTGTTCGAGTTCTTTGAGGATATAACAAGCAGAGTGGATAAAGGGGAACCGGGAGATGTAGTGTATTTAGATTTTCAGAAGGCTTTCGATAAGGTGCCACATAAAAGGTTCACAAAATAAGAGCTCAGGGTATTGGGGGTAATGTGTTGGCATGGATTGAGGATTGGTTAACACACAGAAGGCAGAGAGTCGGGATTAATGGGTCTTTTTCAGGTTGGAAAGCTGTAACTCGTGGGGTGCCACAAGGATCAGTCCTAGGGGCTCAGCTATTTACTATCTATATTAATGACTTGGAGGAAGGGACAGAGTGTAGTGAATCCAAATCTGCTGACGATACAAAAATAGGTGGGAAGACGTTGTGATGAGGACACAAAGAATCTACAAAGGGATATAGATAGGTTAAGTGAGTGGGCAAAAACTTGACAGATGGAGTTCAATGTGGGAAAGTGTGAGGTCATCCAATTTGGTAGGAAGAATAAAAAGGCAGATTATTATTTAGATGGAGAAAGACTACAAAATACTGCAGTACAGAGGGATCTGGGTGTTCTTGTACATGAAACACAAAAGGTTATCATGCAGGTGCAGCAAGTAATTAAGAAGGCAAATGGAATTTTGGCCTTTATTGCTCGGGGGTTGGAGTTTAAAAATAGAGAAGTCTTGTTCCAACTGTACAGGGTGTTGGTGAGGCCACACCTGGAGTACTGTGTACAGTTTTGGTCCCCGTATTTAAGAAAGGATATACTGGCATTGGAGGCAGTTCAGAAAAGATTCACTAGGCTGATTCCTGGGATGAAGGGGTTGTCTTATCAAGAACGGATAAACAGGTTAGACCTTTATTCATTAGAGTTTAAAAGAATGAGAGGTGATCTTATAGAAACATATAAGATTTTAATGGGGCCTGACAGGGTAGATGTTGAGAAGATGGGGTGACACAGTGGTGCAGTGGTTAGCACCGCAGCCTCACAGCTTCAGGGACCCGGGTTCGATTCCGGGTACTGCCTGTGTGGAGTTTGCAAGTTCTCCCTGTGTCTGCGTGGGTTTTCCCCGGGTGCTCCGGTTTCCTCCCACAGCCAAAAGACTTGCAGGTTGGTAGGTAAATTGGCCATTATAAATTGCCCCTAGTATAGGTAGGTGGTAGGGAAATATAGGGACAGGTGAGGATGTGGTGGGAATGTGGGATTAGTATAAATGGGTGGTTGATGGTCGGCACAGACTCGGTGGGCCGAAGGGCCTGTTTCAGTGCTGTATTTCTAAATAAAATAAAGAAAAATTTTCAAAAATGTTTCCACTAGTGGGGGAATCTCGAACTAGGGGACATAGTTACAGAATAAAGGGACACACATTTAAAACTGAGATGTGAAGGAATTTCTTCTCTCAGAGGGTAGTGAATGTCTGGAATTCTCTACCCCAGACAGTTGTGGAGGCGAGATCACTAAATGTATTTAAAGAGGAGGTGGATAGATTTTTGAAATCTCGGGGAGTCAAGGGTTACGCAGAGCAGGCCCGAAAGAGGAGTTGAGGCCTGGGACAGATCAGCCATGATCTTATTGAATGGTGGGGTAGGATTGAGGGGCTGAATGGCCTACTCCTGCTCCTATTTCTTAAGTTCTTATGTAAAGAGTGGGGGAGTGAGAGAGAGAGAGACAGAGAGAGTGTGTGAGAGAGAGAGGGAAAGTCAGGGAGTGTGAGAGAGAGAGAGGGGGAGGGAGCGAGAGCAAGAGAGAGAGAGGGGGAGGGAGGGAGAGAGAGAGAGTGAGTGAGGTCGGGAAGTGAGAGAGAGAGAGACAGAATGATGGTGAGACAGAGGGAGAGTCATAGAGTTATACAGCACAGAAACAGGCCCTTCGGCCCATCGTGTCTGTGCTGACCATCAAGCACCCAACTATTTTAATCCCATTTTCCAGCACTTGGCCCCGTAGCCTTGTATGCTACGGAGTTTCAAGTGCTCATCTAAATACTTCTTAAATGTTGTGAGGGTTCCTGCCTCTACCACCTCTTCAGGCAGTGTGTTCCAGATTCCAACCACCCTCTGGGTGAAAAAATGCTTTCCTCAAATCCCCTCTAAACCTCCTGCCCCTTACCTTAAATCTATGCCCCCTGGTTATTGACCCCTCCACTAAAGGAAAAAGTTTCTTCCTATCTAACCTATCAATGCCCCTCATAATTTTGTATACCTCAATCATGTCCCCCCTCAGCCTTCTCTGCTCGAAGGAAAACAACCCCAGCCTTTTCAGTCTCTCTTCACAGCTGAAATGCTCCAGCCCAGGTAACATCCTGGTGAATCTCCTCTGCACCCTCTCCAGTGCAATCACATCCTTCCTATAGTGTGGTGACCAGAACTGTACACAGTACTCCAGCTGTGGCCTAACTAGTGTTTTATACAGCTCCATCATAACCTCCCTGCTCTTATATTCTATGCCCCGGCTAATAAAGGCAAGTATCCCATTTGCCTTCCTAACTATCTTATCTACCTGTGCTGCTGCTTTCAGTGATCTATGGACAAGTACACCAAGGTCCCTCTGACCCTCTGTACTTCCTAGTGTCCTACCATCCATTGTATATTCCCTTGTCTTGTTAGTCCTCCCAAAATGCATCACCTCACACTTCTCAGGATTATATTCCATTTGCCACTGCTCCGCCCATCTTAACAGCCCATCTATATCGTCCTGTAATCTAAGGCTTTCCTCCTCACTATTTACGACACCACCAATTTTCATGTCATCTGTGAACTTACTGATCATACCTCCTAGGAGCCGATGAGGGAGACTGGGGGAGGCTGAGTGAGGGAGGCTGGGGGAGGCTGAGTGAGGGAGGCTGGGGGAGGCTGAGTGAGGGAGGCTGGGGGAGGCTGAGTGAGTGAGCATGGGGGAGGCTGTGTGAGGGAGACTGGGGGAGGCTGTGTGAGGGAGACTGGGGGAGGCTGTGTGAGGGAGACTGGGGGAGGCTGTGTGAGGGAGACTGGGGGAGGCTGTGTGAGGGAGACTGGGGGAGGCTGTGTGAGGGAGACTGGGGGAGGCTGTGTGAGGGAGACTGGGGGAGGCTGAGTGAGGGAGGCTGGGGGAGGCTGTGTGAGGGAGACTGGGGGAGGCTGTGTGAGGGAGACTGGGGGAGTCTGAGTGAGGGAGACTGGGGGAGTCTGAGTGAGGGAGACTGGGGGAGTCTGAGTGAGGGAGACTGGGGGAGTCTGAGTGAGGGAGACTGGGGGAGGCTGAGTGAGGGAGACTGGGGGAGGCTGAGTGAGGGAGACTGAGGGAGGGTGAGTGAGGGAGACTGGGGGAGGCTGTGTGAGGGAGACTGGGGGAGGCTGTGTGAGGGAGACTGGGGGAGGCTGTGTGAGGGAGACTGGGGGAGGCTGTGTGAGGGAGACTGGGGGAGGCTGTGTGAGGGAGACTGGGGGAGGCTGTGTGAGGGAGACTTGGGGAGGCTGTGTGAGGGAGACTTGGGGAGGCTGTGTGAGGGAGACTGGGGGAGGCTGTGTGAGGGAGACTGGGAGAGGCTGTGTGAGGGAGACTGGGGGAGGCTGAGTGAGGGAGACTGGGGGAGGCTGAGTGAGGGAGACTGGGGAGGGAGAGTGAGGGAGACTGGGGAGGGAGAGTGAGGGAGGCTGGGGAGGGAGACTGGGGGAGGGTGTGTGAGGGAGGCTGGCCGAGACTGAGTGAGGGAGGCTGGGGAGGGAGACTGGGGGAGGGAGGCTGTGGGAGGGAGACTGGGGGAGGGTGTGTGAGGGAGACTGGGGGAGGCTGCGTTAGGGAGACTGAGGGAGGCTGCGTTCGAGAGACTGACGGAGGGACATTGGGGGAGTCTGTATGAGGGAGGCTGGGTGAGGATGAGTGAGGAAGGCTGGGGGAGGCTGAAGGAGGCTGTGTGAGGAAGACTGAGGGAGGCTGTGTGAGGGAGGCTGGGGGAGGCTATATGAGGGAGACTGAGGGAGGATGTGTGAGGGAGACTGGGGGAGGCTGAGTGAGGGAGACTGAGGGAGGCTATGTGAGGGAGACTGGCGGAGGGACATTGGGGGAGGCTGTGTGAGGGAGACTGGGGGAGGCTGTGTTAGGGAGACTGGGGGAGGCTGTGTTGGGGAGGCTGAGTGAGGGAGACTGAGGGAGGCTGAGTGAGGGAGACTGGGGGAGGCTGACTGAGGGAGACTGGGGGAGGCTGGGTGAGGGAGACTGAGGGAGACGGGGGAGGTTGAGTGAGGGAGACTGCAGGAGGCTGAGTGAGGGAGGCTGGGTGAGGGAGACTGGGGGAGGGACATTGGGGGAGGCTGTGTGAGGGAGACTGGAGGAGGCTGAGTGAGGGAGACTGAGGGAGGCTGTGTGAAGGAGACTGAGGGAGGGACATTGGGGGACATTGGGGGAGACTGGGGGAGGCTATATGAGGGGGACTGAGGGAGACTGTGGGGGAGGCTGTGAGGGAGACTGTGTGAGGGAGACTGGGAGAGGCTGTGTGAGGGAGACTGGGAGAGGCTGTGTGAGGGAGACTGTGTGAGGGAGACTGGGAGAGGCTGTGTGAGGGAGACTGGGAGAGGCTGTGTGAGGGAGACTGGGAGAGGCTGTGTGAGGGAGACTGGGAGAGGCTGTGTGAGGGAGACTGTGTGAGGGAGGCTGGGGGAGGCTGTGTGAAGGAGACTGAGGGAGACTGTGGGGGAGGCTGTGAGGGAGACTGTGTGAGGGAGACTGGGAGAGGCTGTGTGAGGGAGACTGGGAGAGGCTGTGTGAGGGAGACTGGGAGAGGCTGTGTGAGGGAGGCTGCGTGAGGGAGTCTGGGGGAGGGACATTGGGGGAGGCTGTGTGAGGGAGACTGGGGGAGGCTGAGTGAGGAAGACTGAGGGAGGGACATTGGGGGAGGCTGTGTGAGGGAGACTGGGGGAGGCTGCGTTAGGGAGACTGAGGGAGGCTGCGTGAGGGAGTCTGGGGGAGGGACATTGGGGGAGGCTGTGTGAGGGAGGCTGTGGGAGGCTGAGTGAGGAAGACTGAAGGAGGCTGGGTGAGGGAGACTGAGGCAGGCTGTGTGAGGGAGGCTGAGTGAGGAAGACTGAGGGAGGCTGGGTGAGGGAGACTGATGCAGGCTGTGTGAGGGAGGCTGTGTGAGGGTGACTGGGGGAGGCTGGGTGAGGGAGACTGATGCAGGCTGTGTGAGGGAGGCTGTGTGAGGGTGACTGGGGGAGGCTGAGTGAGGGAGACTGGGGGAGGCTGAGTGAGGGAGACTGGGGGAGGCTGAGTGAGGGAGACTGGGGGAGGCTGAGTGAGGGAGACTGGGGGAGGCTGAGTGAGGGAGACTGGGGGAGGCTGAGTGAGGGAGGCTGGGGGAGGGAGAGTGAGGGAGGCTGGGGGAGGGAGAGTGAGGGAGACTGGCGGAGGGAGAGTGAGGGTTACTGGCGGAGGCTGGGGGAGGGAGAGTGAGGGAGACTGGGGGAGGCTGTGTGAGGGAGACTGGGAGAGGCTGTGTGAGGGAGACTGGGAGAGGCTGTGTGAGGGAGACTGGGAGAGGCTGTGTGAGGGTGACTGGAAGAGGCTGTGTGAGGGAGACTGGGGGAGGCTGTGTGAGGGAGACTGGGGGAGGCTGTGTGAGGGAGACTGGGGGAGACTGTGTGAGGGAGACTGGGGAAGGCTGCGTTAGGGAGACTGAGGGAGGCTGCGTGGGGGAGGCTGTGTGAGGGAGACTGGGGGAGGGACATTGGGGGAGTCTGTGTGAGGGAGGCTGCGTGAGGCTGAGTGAGGAAGACTGAGGGAGGCTGTGTGAGGGAGGCTGGGGGAGGCTGTGTGAGGGAGACTGAGGGAGGCTGCGTTCGAGAGACTGACGGAGGGACATTGGGGGAGTCTGTATGAGGGAGGCTGGGTGAGGATGAGTGAGGAAGGCTGGGGGAGGCTGAAGGAGGCTGTGTGAGGAAGACTGAGGGAGGCTGTGTGAGGGAGGCTGGGGGAGGCTATATGAGGGAGACTGAGGGAGGATGTGTGAGGGAGACTGGGGGAGGCTGAGTGAGGGAGACTGAGGGAGGCTATGTGAGGGAGACTGGCGGAGGGACATTGGGGGAGGCTGTGTGAGGGAGACTGGGGGAGGCTGTGTTAGGGAGACTGGGGGAGGCTGTGTTGGGGAGGCTGAGTGAGGGAGACTGAGTGAGGGAGACTGGGGGAGGCTGACTGAGGGAGACTGGGGGAGGCTGGGTGAGGGAGACTGAGGGAGACGGGGCAGGTTGAGTGAGGGAGACTGCAGGAGGCTGAGTGAGGGAGGCTGGGTGAGGGAGACTGGGGGAGGGACATTGGGGGAGGCTGTGTGAGGGAGACTGGAGGAGGCTGAGTGAGGGAGACTGAGTGAGGGAGACTGAGGGAGGCTGTGTGAAGGAGACTGAGGGAGGGACATTGGGGGAGACTGGGGGAGGCTATATGAGGGGGACTGAGGGAGACTATGGGGGAGGCTGTGAGGGAGACTGTGTGAGGGAGACTGGGAGAGGCTGTGTGAGGGAGACTGGGAGAGGCTGTGTGAGGGAGACTGTGTGAGGGAGACTGGGAGAGGCTGTGTGAGGGAGACTGGGAGAGGCTGTGTGAGGGAGACTGTGTGAGGGAGGCTGGGGGAGGCTGTGTGAAGGAGACTGAGGGAGACTGTGGGGGAGGCTGTGAGGGAGACTGTGTGAGGGAGACTGGGAGAGGCTGTGTGAGGGAGACTGGGAGAGGCTGTGTGAGGGAGACTGGGAGAGGCTGTGTGAGGGAGACTGGGAGAGGCTGTGTGAGGGAGGCTGCGTGAGGGAGTCTGGGGGAGGGACATTGGGGGAGGCTGTGTGAGGGAGACTGGGGGAGGCTGAGTGAGGAAGACTGAGGGAGGGACATTGGGGGAGGCTGTGTGAGGGAGACTGGGGGAGGCTGCGTTAGGGAGACTGAGGGAGGCTGCGTGAGGGAGTCTGGGGGAGGGACATTGGGGGAGGCTGTGTGAGGGAGGCTGTGGGAGGCTGAGTGAGGAAGACTGAAGGAGTCTGGGTGAGGGAGACTGAGGCAGGCTGTGTGAGGGAGGCTGAGTGAGGAAGACTGAGGGAGGCTGGGTGAGGGAGACTGATGCAGGCTGTGTGAGGGAGGCTGTGTGAGGGTGACTGGGGGAGGCTGTGTGAGGGAGACTGGGGGAGGCTGTGTAAGGGAGACTAGGGGAGGCTGAGTGAGGGAGACTGGGGGAGGCTGAGTGAGGGAGACTGGGGGAGGCTGAGTGAGGGAGACTGGGGGAGGCTGAGTGAGGGAGACTGGGGGAGGCTGAGTGAGGGAGACTGGGGGAGGCTGAGTGAGGGAGGCTGGGGGAGGGAGAGTGAGGGAGACTGGCGGAGGGAGAGTGAGGGTTACTGGCGGAGGCTGGGGGAGGGAGAGTGAGGGAGGCTGGGGGAGGGAGAGTGAGGGAGACTGAGTGAGGGAGACTGGCGGAGGCTGGGGGAGGGAGACTGGCGGAGGCTGGGGGAGGGAGAGTGAGGGAGACTGGGGGAGGGAGACTGGCGGAGGCTGGGGGAGGGAGAGTGAGGGAGACTGGCAGAGGCTGGGGGAGGGAGAGTGAGGGTTACTGGCGGAGGCTGGGGGAGGGAGAGTGAGGGAGGCTGGGGGAGGGAGAGTGAGGGAGAGTGAGGGAGGCTGGGGGAGGGAGAGTGAGGGAGGCTGGGGGAGGGAGAGTGAGGGTTACTGGCGGAGGGAGAGTGAGGGTTACTGGCGGAGGCTGGGGGAGGGAGAGTGAGGGAGGCTGGGGGAGATTGGGGGAGGTTGAGTGAGGGAGACTGGGGTAGGCTGTGTGAGGGAGGCTGTGTGAGGGAGACTGGGGGAGGGACATTGGGGGAGGCTGAGTGAGGGAGGCTGAGTGAGGGAGACTGTGTGAGGGAGACTGGGTGAGGCTGTGTGAAGGAGACTGGGGGAGGCTGAGTGAGGGAGGCTGAGTGAGGGAGGCTGAGTGAGGGAGGCTGAGTGAGGGAGGCTGAGTGAGGGAGGCTGAGTGAGGGAGACTGTGTGAGGGAGACTGGGTGAGGCTGTGTGAAGGAGACTGGGGGAGGGACATTGGGGGAGGCTGTGTGAGGGAGGCTGAGTGAGGGAGGCTGAGTGAGGGAGACTGTGTGAGGGAGACTGGGTGAGGCTGTGTGAAGGAGACTGGGGGAGGGACATTGGGGGAGGCTGTGTGAGGGAGACTGGGGGAGGCTATATGAGGGAGACTCTGAGGGAGACTGGGGGAGACTCTGTGAGGGAGACTGGGGGAGGCTGTGAGGGAGACTGTGTGAGGGAGACTGGGGGAGACTCTGTGAGGGAGACTGGGGGAGACTCTGTGAGGGAGACTGGGGGAGGCTGTGAGGGAGACTGTGTGAGGGAGACTGGGGGAGACTCTGTGAGGGAGACTGGGGGAGGCTGTGTGAGGGAGGCTGTGTGAGGGAGACTGGGGGAGGCTGTGTGAGGGAGACTGGGGGAGGCTGTGTGAGGGAGACTGGGAGAGGCTGTGTGAGGGAGACTGGGAGAGGCTGTGTGAGGGTGACTGGAAGAGGCTGTGTGAGGGAGACTGGGGGAGGCTGTGTGAGGGAGACTGGGGGAGGCTGTGTGAGGGAGACTGGGGGAGACTGTGTGAGGGAGACTGGGGAAGGCTGCGTTAGGGAGACTGAGGGAGGCTGCGTGGGGGAGGCTGTGTGAGGGAGACTGGGGGAGGGACATTGGGGGAGTCTGTGTGAGGGAGGCTGCGTGAGGCTGAGTGACGAAGACTGAGGGAGGCTGTGTGAGGGAGGCTGGGGGAGGCTGTGTGAGGGAGACTGAGGGAGGCTGCGTTCGAGAGACTGACGGAGGGACATTGGGGGAGTCTGTATGAGGGAGGCTGGGTGAGGATGAGTGAGGAAGGCTGGGGGAGGCTGAAGGAGGCTGTGTGAGGAAGACTGAGGGAGGCTGTGTGAGGGAGGCTGGGGGAGGCTATATGAGGGAGACTGAGGGAGGATGTGTGAGGGAGACTGGGGGAGGCTGAGTGAGGGAGACTGAGGGAGGCTATGTGAGGGAGACTGGCGGAGGGACATTGGGGGAGGCTGTGTGAGGGAGACTGGGGGAGGCTGTGTTAGGGAGACTGGGGGAGGCTGTGTTGGGGAGGCTGAGTGAGGGAGACTGAGGGAGGCTGACTGAGGGAGACTGGGGGAGGCTGGGTGAGGGAGACTGGGGGAGACGGGGGAGGTTGAGTGAGGGAGACTGCAGGAGGCTGAGTGAGGGAGGCTGGGTGAGGGAGACTGGGGGAGGGACATTGGGGGAGGCTGTGTGAGGGAGACTGGAGGAGGCTGAGTGAGGGAGACTGAGTGAGGGAGACTGAGGGAGGCTGTGTGAAGGAGACTGAGGGAGGGACATTGGGGGACATTGGGGGAGACTGGGGGAGGCTATATGAGGGGGACTGAGGGAGACTGTGGGGGAGGCTGTGAGGGAGACTGTGTGAGGGAGACTGGGAGAGGCTGTGTGAGGGAGACTGGGAGAGGCTGTGTGAGGGAGACTGTGTGAGGGAGACTGGGAGAGGCTGTGTGAGGGAGACTGGGAGAGGCTGTGTGAGGGAGACTGTGTGAGGGAGGCTGGGGGAGGCTGTGTGAAGGAGACTGAGGGAGACTGTGTGAGGGAGACTGGGAGAGGCTGTGTGAGGGAGACTGGGAGAGGCTGTGTGAGGGAGACTGGGAGAGGCTGTGTGAGGGAGGCTGCGTGAGGGAGTCTGGGGGAGGGACATTGGGGGAGGCTGTGTGAGGGAGACTGGGGGAGGCTGAGTGAGGAAGACTGAGGGAGGGACATTGGGGGAGGCTGTGTGAGGGAGACTGGGGGAGGCTGCGTTAGGGAGACTGAGGGAGGCTGCGTGAGGGAGTCTGGGGGAGGGACATTGGGGGAGGCTGTGTGAGGGAGGCTGTGGGAGGCTGAGTGAGGAAGACTGAAGGAGGCTGGGTGAGGGAGACTGAGGCAGGCTGTGTGAGGGAGGCTGAGTGAGGAAGACTGAGGGAGGCTGGGTGAGGGAGACTGATGCAGGCTGTGTGAGGGTGACTGGGGGAGGCTGTGTGAGGGAGTCTGGGGGAGGCTGTGTGAGGGAGACTAGGGGAGGCTGAGTGAGGGAGACTGGGGAGGCTGAGTGAGGGAGACTGGGGGAGGCTGAGTGAGGGAGACTGGGGGAGGCTGAGTGAGGGAGACTGGGGGAGGCTGAGTGAGGGAGACTGGGGGAGGCTGAGTGAGGGAGACTGGGGGAGGCTGAGTGAGGGAGGCTGGGGGAGGGAGAGTGAGGGAGACTGGCGGAGGGAGAGTGAGGGTTACTGGCGGAGGCTGGGGGAGGGAGAGTGAGGGAGGCTGGGGGAGGGAGAGTGAGGGAGACTGAGTGAGGGAGACTGGCGGAGGCTGGGGGAGGGAGACTGGCGGAGGCTGGGGGAGGGAGAGTGAGGGAGACTGGGGGAGGGAGACTGGCGGAGGCTGGGGGAGGGAGAGTGAGGGAGACTGGCGGAGGCTGGGGGAGGGAGAGTGAGGGTTACTGGCGGAGGCTGGGGGAGGGAGAGTGAGGGAGGCTGGGGGAGGGAGAGTGAGGGAGAGTGAGGGAGGCTGGGGGAGGGAGAGTGAGGGAGGCTGGGGGAGGGAGAGTGAGGGAGACTGGCGGAGGCTGGGGGAGGGAGAGTGAGGGTTACTGGTGGAGGCTGGGGGAGGGAGAGTGAGGGAGACTGAGTGAGGGAGAGTGAGGGAGGCTGGGGGAGGGAGAGTGAGGGAGGCTGGGGGAGGGAGAGTGAGGGAGACTGAGTGAGGGAGACTGGCGGAGGCTGGGGGAGGGAGAGTGAGGGTTACTGGTGGAGGCTGGGGGAGGGAGAGTGAGGGAGACTGAGTGAGGGAGACTGAGTGAGGGAGACTGGCGGAGGCTGGGGGGAGGAGAGTGAGGGTTACTGGTGGAGGCTGGGGGAGGGAGAGTGAGGGAGACTGAGTGAGGGAGACTGGCGGAGGCTGGGGGAGGGAGAGTGAGGGAGACTGAGTGAGGGAGACTGGCGGAGGCTGGGGGAGGGAGAGTGAGGGTTACTGGTGGAGGCTGGGGGAGGGAGAGTGAGGGTTACTGGTGGAGGCTGGGGGAGGGAGAGTGAGGGAGGCTGGGGGAGGGAGAGTGAGGGAGACTGAGTGAGGGAGACTGGCGGAGGCTGGGGGAGGGAGAGTGAGGGTTACTGGTGGAGGCTGGGGGAGGGAGAGTGAGGGTTACTGGCGGAGTCTGGGGGAGGGAGAGTGAGGGAGGCTGGGGGAGGGAGAGTGAGGGTTACTGGTGGAGGCTGGGGGAGGGAGAGTGAGGGTTACTGGCGGAGGCTGGGGGAGGGAGAGTGAGGGTTACTGGCGGAGGCTGGGGGAGGGAGAGTGAGGGTTACTGGCGGAGGCTGTTCCTCCTGTCTGAGGGCCTGTGTGTTGCTCTGACTCTGGGCTCTCGGATTTTGTCCTGTTGTTGGCTGCAGATATTTAGCTGTAATTCTGAGCTCCTCCTCCTGATGACTGGGATGATGACTGGGATGGTAGCTGGGGGGGGGAAGGGAGGGATAAGTCTCACTTACTGTCTGACCGGCTGTGTGTAAACTGCAAGTATTTTAGTGATCAGGACAGACTGTCTGGGTATGTTGCCTTGATTAATGTCACATTCCGTGTCTTTCTGAGCTCAGTAATTCTCAGTATGTCTCTCTGCAATGCAGATTGTGTCTGTCTCTCTGTCTGTGACTGTGAGTGGGTTGGGTTATTGTCAGTATACTCAGTGTCTCCCAGATCCCAAACAGTCCTGGGCGTCTAACGGGAACACCTAAAAACCATCCTTCAAGTAAATGTTCAGCTGCTGCGGCTGATGGGTGTGTCAGTGGGACTCAGCGTGCTCGAGTTGCTGTAGGTGGATGGAGGATGACTGTACTGTCAGTGAGCTGATGGTCTGGGTCTGGGTGCGGTCCTGACTGCTGTCTCTGGGGTTCTGGGTCTGCTGGGCAGTGAGCTGATGGACTGGGTCTGGGTACGGTGCTGGCTGCTGTCTCTGGGGTTCTGGGTCTGCTGGGCAGTGAGCTGATGGTCTGGGTCTGGGTACGGTCCTGACTGCTGTCTCTGGGGTTCTGGGTCTGCTGGGCAGAGAGCTGATGGACTGGGTCTGGGTGTGGTCCTGACTGCTGTCTCTGGGTCTGCTGGGCAGTGAGCTGATGGTCTGGGTCTGGGTACGGTCCTGGCTGCTGTCTCTGGGGTTCTGGGTCTGCTGGGCAGTGAGCTGATGGTCTGGGTCTGGGTACGGTGCTGGCTGCTGTCTCTGAGGTTCTGGGTCTGCTGGGCAGTGAGCTGATGGTCTGGGTCTGGGTACGGTCCTGACTGCTGTCTCTGGGGTTCTGGGTCTGCTGGGCAGTGAGCTGATGGTCTGGGTCTGGGTACGGTGCTGGCTGCTGTCTCTGGGGTTCTGGGTCTGCTGGGCAGTGAGCTGATGGTCTGGGTCTGGGTACGGTGCTGGCTGCTGTCTCTGGGGTTCTGGGTCTGCTGGGCAGTGAGCTGATGGTCTGGGTCTGGGTACGGTCCTGACTGCTGTCTCTGGGGCTCTCTGTCTGCTGGGCAGTGAGCTGATGGTCTGGGTCTGGGTACGGTGCTGGCTGCTGTCTCTGGGGTTCTGGGTCTGCTGGGCAGTGAGCTGATGGTCTGGGTCTGGGTACGGTCCTGGCTGCTGTCTCTGGGGTTCTGGGTCTGCTGGGCAATGAGCTGATGGTCTGGGTCTGGGTACGGTGCTGACTGCTGTCTCTGGGTTCTGGGTCTGCTGGGCAGTGAGCTGATGGACTGGGTCTGGGTACGGTCCTGACTGCTGTCTCTGGGTCTGCTGGGCAGTGAGCTGATGGACTGGGTCTGGGTACGGTGCTGACTGCTGTCTCTGGGGTTCTGGGTCTGCTGGGCAGTGAGCTGATGGACTGGGTCTGGGTACGGTGCTGACTGCTGTCTGCTGGGGTTCTGGGTCTGTTGGGCAGTGAGCTGATGCACTGGGTCTGGGTACGGTGCTGGCTGCTGTCTCTGGGGTTCTGGGTCTGCTGGGCAGTGAGCTGATGGACTGGGTCTGGGTACGGTGCTGACTGCTGTCTGCTGGGGTTCTGGGTCTGCTGGACAGTGAGCTGATGCACTGGGTCTGGGTACGGTGCTGACTGCTGTCTGCTGGGGCACTGGGTCTGCTGGGCAGTGAGCTGATGCTCTGGGTCTGGGTACAGTCCTGACTGCTGTCTGTGGGGTTCTGGGTCTGCTGGGCAGTGAGCTGATGGACTGGGTCTGGGTACGGTCCTGACTGCTGTCTCTGGGGTTCTGGGTCTGCTGGGCAGTGAGCTGATGCACTGGGTCTGGGTACGGTCCTGACTGCTGCCTCAGGGTCTGCTGGGCAGTGAGCTGATGCACTGGGTCTGGGTACGGTCCTGACTGCTGTCTCAGGGTCTGCTGGGCAGTGAGCTGATGGACTGGGTCTGGGTACGGTCCTGACTGCTGTCTCTGGGGTTCTGGGTCTGCTGGGCAGTGAGCTGATGGTCTGGGTCTGGGTACGGTCCTGACTGCTGTCTCTGGGGTTCTGGGTCTGCTGGGCAGTGAGCTGATGGTCTGGGTCTGGGTACGGTCCTGACTGCTGTCTCTGGGGTTCTGGGTCTGCTGGGCAGTGAGCTGATGGTCTGGGTCTGGGTACGGTCCTGACTGCTGTCTCTGGGGTTCTGGGTCTGCTGGGCAGTGAGCTGATGGACTGGGTCTGGGTACGGTCCTGACTGCTGTCTCTGGGGTTCTGGGTCTGCTGGGCAGTGAGCTGATGGACTGGGTCTGGGTACGGTCCTGACTGCTGTCTCTGGGGTTCTGGGTCTGCTGGGCAGTGAGCTGATGGACTGGGTCTGGGTACGGTCCTGACTGCTGTCTCTGGGGCTCTCTGTCTGCTGGGCAGTGAGCTGATGGACTGCGTCTGGGTACGGTCCTGACTGCTGTCTCTGGGGTTCTGGGTCTGCTGGGCAGTGAGCTGATGGTCTGGGTCTGGGTACGGTCCTGACTGCTGTCTCTGGGGTTCCGTGTCTGCTGGGCAGTGAGCTGATGGACTGCGTCTGGGTACGGTCCTGACTGCTGTCTCTGGGGCTCTCTGTCTGCTGGGCAGTGAGCTGATGGTCTGGGTCTGGGTACGGTGCTGACTGCTGTCTCTGGGGTTCTGGGTCTGCTGGGCAGTGAGCTGATGGTCTGGGTCTGGGTACGGTCCTGACTGCTGTCTCTGGGGTTCTGGGTCTGCTGGGCAGTGAGCTGATGGACTGGGTCTGGGTACGGTCCTGACTGCTGTCTCCTGGGGCACTGGGTCTGCTGGGCAGTGAGCTGATGGTCTGGGTCTGGGTACGGTCCTGACTGCTGTCTCTGATGTTCTGGGTCTGCTGGGCAGTGAGCTGATGGACTGGGTCTGGGTACGGTGCTGACTGCTGTCTCTGATGTTCTGGGTCTGCTGGGCAGTGAGCTGATGGTCTGGGTCTGGGTACGGTCCTGACTGCTGTCTCTGGGGTTCTGGGTCTGCTGGGCAGTGAGCTGCTGGTCTGGGTCTGGGTACGGTCCTGACTGCTGTCTCTGGGGTTCTGGGTCTGCTGGGCAGTGAGCTGATGGTCTGGGTCTGGGTACGGTCCTGACTGCTGTCTCTGATGTTCTGGGTCTGCTGGGCAGTGAGCTGATGGTCTGGGTCTGGGTACGGTCCTGACTGCTGTCTCTGGGGTTCTGGGTCTGCTGGGCAGTGAGCTGATGGACTGGGTCTGGGTACGGTCCTGACTGCTGTCTCTGGGGTTCTGGGTCTGCTGGGCAGTGAGCTGATGGACTGGGTCTGGGTACGGTCCTGACTGCTGTCTCTGGGGTTCTGGGTCTGCTGGGCAGTGAGCTGATGGACTGGGTCTGGGTACGGTCCTGACTGCTGTGTCTAGGTCTGCTGGGCAGTGAGCTGATGGTCTGGGTCTGGGTACGGTCCTGACTGCTGTCTCTGGGGTTCTGGGTCTGCTGGGCAGTGAGCTGATGGTCTGGGTCTGGGTACGGTCCTGACTGTCTCTGGGGTTCTGGGTCTGCTGGGCAGTGAGCTGATGGTCTGGGTCTGGGTACGGTCCTGACTGTCTCTGGGGTTCTGGGTCTGCTGGGCAGTGAGCTGATGGTCTGGGTCTGGGTACGGTCCTGACTGTCTCTGGGGTTCTGGGTCTGCTGGGCAGTGAGCTGATGGTCTGGGTCTGGGTACGGTCCTGACTGCTGTCTCTGGGGTTCTGGGTCTGCTGGGCAGTGAGCTGATGGTCTGGGTCTGGGTACGGTCCTGACTGCTGTCTCTGGGGTTCTGGGTCTGCTGGGCAGTGAGCTGATGGTCTGGGTCTGGGTACGGTCCTGACTGCTGTCTCTGATGTTCTGGGTCTGCTGGGCAGTGAGCTGATGGTCTGGGTCTGGGTACGGTCCTGACTGCTGTCTCTGGGGTTCTGGGTCTGCTGGGCAGTGAGCTGATGGACTGGGTCTGGGTACGGTCCTGACTGCTGTTTCTGGGGTTCTGGGTCTGCTGGGCAGTGAGCTGATGGACTGGGTCTGGGTACGGTCCTGACTGCTGTCTCTGGGGTTCTGGGTCTGCTGGGCAGTGAGCTGATGGACTGGGTCTGGGTACAGTCCTGACTGCTGTCTCTGGGGTTCTGGGTCTGCTGGGCAGTGAGCTGATGGACTGGGTCTGGGTACGGTCCTGACTGCTGTCTCTGGGGTTCTGGGTCTGCTGGGCAGTGAGCTGATGGACTGGGTCTGGGTACGGTCCTGACTGCTGTCTCTGGGGTTCTGGGTCTGCTGGGCAGTGAGCTGATGGACTGGGTCTGGGTACGGTCCTGACTGCTGTGTCTGGGTCTGCTGGGCAGTGAGCTGATGGTCTGGGTCTGGGTACGGTCCTGACTGCTGTCTCAGGGTCTGCTGGGCAGTGAGCTGATGGACTGGGTCTGGGTACGGTCCTGACTGCTGTGTCTGGGTCTGCTGGGCAGTGAGCTGATGGTCTGGGTCTGGGTACGGTCCTGACTGCTGTGTCTGGGTCTGCTGGGCAGTGAGCTGATGGACTGGGTCTGGGTACGGTCCTGACTGCTGTCTCAGGGTCTGCTGGGCAGTGAGCTGATGGACTGGGTCTGGGTACGGTCCTGACTGCTGTCTCTGATGTTCTGGGTCTGCTGGGCAGTGAGCTGATGGTCTGGGTCTGGGTACGGTCCTGACTGCTGTCTCTGGGGTTCTGGGTCTACTGGGCAGTGAGCTGATGGACTGGGTCTGGGTACGGTCCTGACTGCTGTCTCTGATGTTCTGGGTCTGCTGGGCAGTGAGCTGATGGTCTGGGTCTGGGTACGGTCCTGACTGCTGTCTCTGGGGTTCTGGGTCTGCTGGGCAGTGAGCTGATGGACTGGGTCTGGGTACGGTCCTGACTGCTGTCTCTGGGGTTCTGGGTCTGCTGGGCAGTGAGCTGATGGTCTGGGTCTGGGTACGGTCCTGACTGCTGTGTCTGGGTCTGCTGGGCAGTGAGCTGATGGTCTGGGTCTGGGTACGGTCCTGACTGCTGTGTCTGGGTCTGCTGGGCAGTGAGCTGATGGTCTGGGTCTGGGTACGGTCCTGACTGCTGTCTCTGGGGTTCTGGGTCTGCTGGGCAGTGAGCTGATGGTCTGGGTCTGGGTACGGTCCTGACTGCTGTCTCTGGGGTTCTGGGTCTGCTGGGCAGTGAGCTGATGGTCTGGGTCTGGGTACGGTCCTGACTGCTGTCTCTGGGGTTTTGGGTCTGCTGGGCAGTGAGCTGATGGACTGGGTCTGGGTACGGTCCTGACTGCTGTCTCTGGGGTTCTGGGTCTGCTGGGCAGTGAGCTGATGGACTGGGTCTGGGTACGGTCCTGACTGCTGTCTGCTGGGGTTCTGGGTCTGCTGGGCAGTGAGCTGATGGACTGGGTCTGGGTACAGTCCTGACTGCTGTCTGCTGGGGTTCTGGGTCTGCTGGGCAGTGAGCTGATGGACTGGGTCTGGGTACGGTCCTGACTGCTGTCTCTGGGGTTCTGGGTCTGCTGGGCAGTGAGCTGATGGACTGGGTCTGGGTACGGTCCTGACTGCTGTCTGCTGGGGTTCTGGGTCTGCTGGGCAGTGAGCTGATGGACTGGGTCTGGGTACAGTCCTGACTGCTGTCTGCTGGGGTTCTGGGTCTGCTGGGCAGTGAGCTGATGGACTGGGTCTGGGTACGGTCCTGACTGCTGTCTCTGGGGTTCTGGGTCTGCTGGGCAGTGAGCTGATGGACTGGGTCTGGGTACGGTCCTGACTGCTGTCTGCTGGGGTTCTGGGTCTGCTGGGCAGTGAGCTGATGGACTGGGTCTGGGTACGGTCCTGACTGCTGTCTGCTGGGGTTCTGGGTCTGCTGGGCAGTGAGCTGATGGACTGGGTCTGGGTACGGTCCTGACTGCTGTCTCTGGGGTTCTGGGTCTGCTGGGCAGTGAGCTGATGGTCTGGGTCTGGGTACGGTCCTGACTGCTGTCTCTGGGGTTCTGGGTCTGCTGGGCAGTGAGCTGATGGTCTGGGTCTGGGTACGGTCCTGACTGCTGTCTCTGGGGTTCTGGGTCTGCTGGGCAGTGAGCTGATGGTCTGGGTCTGGGTACGGTCCTGACTGCTGTCTCTGGGGTTCTGGGTCTGCTGGGCAGTGAGCTGATGGTCTGGGTCTGGGTACGGTCCTGACTGTCTCTGGGGTTCTGGGTCTGCTGGGCAGTGAGCTGATGGTCTGGGTCTGGGTACGGTCCTGACTGCTGTCTCTGGGTCTGCTGGAAAGTTCCTGATGTCCAGATTCAGCAGTGGGCTGCTGTGCTTGTTTGTAACACAATAAATGTGTCTGATCTTGGCTGAGCTGAGCTGGGAAGGGAGTGGTTTTTTTTGTGAAAAAGCTGTAACTTGTCTGCAGTTAACCCATCACCATCTGCTCTCTGTCCTTTTGTCCAATCATACTGCACAGACGGAGGCTGTTCTGCCTGTCGTGCATGTGTTAGCACTTGGACTGCCCTGTATTTTCCCTCAAGCCCCTGTCAGATTTCCTGTCCAATATTTCTCCGATTCCCTTTGGAAAATTCCCATTGTATCTTTCTCCACCGCCCTTTCCGAAGGCACATTCCAGATCACAACAACTCACTGTAGTAAAAAACGTTCATGTTTCCTCTGGCTCTTTAACCAATGATCTTCAATCTGTTTCCCTCTGGTCGCCTCCGTGGAAACACTTGTTCCATATTTACTCTCTCAAAACCCTTCCTGATTTCAAACACCTCGATTACATTGTCTCTGCTCAAAGGAGAACAATCACTGCTTCTCCAGTCTCTCACCACATTGGGAGGTTTGTGTTTTGAGATGGAGGAAGGAATGGGAGAATCAGTGAGTGCAGCAGAGGCAGTATAACTGGGGTCAGGGAGCGAGTGGATATGTTTCTGGGGAGAATGGACTGGGGCTGTTGCAGGGGGTGGAGTAGCTGATCTTGGGAAGTCTTTGGAACTGGGATTGTTGAGGAAGTGTGCTGACTCACCCAGTTCACTGAATTATATTTCAGTAAGTGCCCGACAGTCTGATTAAATATTTACTGTGTGACAATTAAAATCAAAACCACTTCAACAAATCAGACTGACTGCCAACAAAGAGGTCAAAATCAGACTGAATATTCACACAGGAAACAGCAACAATGGGAGGGCATTGTGTACAGTGGGAGAGAACGGGAATGGGATTGATCCATTGGGATTGTGTACAGTGGGAGAGAACGGGAATGGGATTGATCCATTGGGATCGTGTACAGTGGGAGAGAATGGGAATGGGATTGATCCATTGGGATTGTGTACAGTGGGAGAGAACGGGAATGGGATTGATCCATTGGGATTGTGTACAGTGGGAGAGAACGGGAATGGGATTGATCCATTGGGATTGTGTACAGTGGGAGAGAACGGGAATGGGATTGATCCATTGGGATAGTGTACAGTGGGAGAGAACGGGAATGGGATTGATCCATTGGGATTGTGTACAGTGGGAGAGAACGGGAATGGGATTGATCCATTGGGATTGTGTGCAGTGGGAGAGAACGGGAATGGGATTGATCCATTGGGATTGTGTGCAGTGGGAGAGAACGGGAATGGGATTGATCCATTGGGATTGTGTGCAGTGGGAGAGAACGGGAATGGGATTGATCCATTGGGATTGTGTGCAGTGGGAGAGAACGGGAATGGGATTGATCCATTGGGATTGTGTGCAGTGGGAGAGAACGGGAATGGGATTGATCCATTGGGATTGTGTGCAGTGGGAGAGAACGGGAATGGGATTGATCCATTGGGATTGTGTGCAGTGGGAGAGAACGGGAATGGGATTGATCCATTGGGATTGTGTGCAGTGGGAGAGAACGGGAATGGGATTGATCCATTGGGATTGTGTGCAGTGGGAGAGAACGGGAATGGGATTGATCCATTGGGATTGTGTGCAGTGGGAGAGAACGGGAATGGGATTGATCCATTGGGATTGTGTGCAGTGGGAGAGAACGGGAATGGGATTGATCCATTGGGATTGTGTGCAGTGGGAGAGAACGGGAATGGGATTGATCCATTGGGATTGTGTGCAGTGGGAGAGAACGGGAATGGGATTGATCCATTGGGATTGTGTGCAGTGGGAGAGAACGGGAATGGGATTGATCCATTGGGATTGTGTGCAGTGGGAGAGAACGGGAATGGGATTGATCCATTGGGATTGTGTGCAGTGGGAGAGAACGGGAATGGGATTGATCCATTGGGATTGTGTGCAGTGGGAGAGAACGGGAATGGGATTGATCCATTGGGATTGTGTGCAGTGGGAGAGAACGGGAATGGGATTGATCCATTGGGATTGTGTGCAGTGGGAGAGAACGGGAATGGGATTGATCCATTGGGATTGTGTGCAGTGGGAGAGAACGGGAATGGGATTGATCCATTGGGATTGTGTGCAGTGGGAGAGAACGGGAATGGGATTGATCCATTGGGATTGTGTACAGTGGGAGAGAACGGGAATGGGATTGATCCATTGGGATTGTGTGCAGTGGGAGAGAACGGGAATGGGATTGATCCATTGGGATTGTGTACAGTGGGAGAGAACGGGAATGGGATTGATCCATAGGGATTGTGTACAGTGGGAGAGAATGGGAATGGGATTGATCCATTGGGATTGTGTATAGTGGATGGGAATGGGATTGATCCATTGGGATTGTGTACAGTGGGAGTGAACGGGAATGGGATTGATCCATTGGGATTGTGTACAGTGGGAGAGAACGGGAATGGGATTGATCCATTGGGATTGTGTACAGTGGGAGAGAACGGGAATGGGATTGATCCATTGGGATTGTGTACAGTGGGAGAGAACGGGAATGGGATTGATCCATTGGGATTGTGTACAGTGGGAGAGAATGGGAAGGGGATAGATCCATTGGGATAGTGTACAGTGGGAGAGAACGGGAATAGGATTGATCCATTGGGATTGTGTACAGTGGGAGAGAACGGGAATGGGATTGATCCATTGGGATTGTGTGCAGTGGGAGAGAACGGGAATGGGATTGATCCATTGGAATTGTGTACAGTGGGAGAGAACAGGAATGTGATTGATCCATTGGGATTGTGTACAGTGGGAGAGAACGGGAATAGGATTGATCCATTGGGATTGTGTGCAGTGGGAGAGAACGGGAATGGGATTGATCCATTGGTATTGTGTACAGTGGGAGAAAACGGGAATGGGATTGTTCCATTGGGATTGTGTACAGTGGGAGAGAATAGGAATGGGATTGATCCATTGGGATTGTGTACAGTGGGAGAGAACGGGAATGGGATTGATCCATTGGGATTGTGTACAGTGGGAGTGAACGGGAAGGTGTTTGATCCATTGGGATTGTGTACAGTGGGAGAGAATGGGAAGGGGATTGGTCCATTGGAATTGTGTACAGTGGGAGTGAATGAGAATGGGTTTGATCCATTGAGATTGTGTACAGTGGTAGAGAATAGGAATGGGATTGATCCATTGGGATTGTGTACAGTGGGAGAGAATGGGAATGGGATTGATCCATTGGGATTGTGTACAGTGGGAGAGAACGGGAATGGGATTGATCCATTGGGATTGTGTACGGTGGGAGAGAATGGGAATGGGATTGATCCATTGCGATTGTGTACAGTGGATGGGAATGGGATTGATCCATTGGGATTGTGTACAGTGGGAAAGAATGGGAAGGGGATTGGTCCATTGGGATTGTGTACAGTGGGAATGAATGGGAAGAGAGGGGAAGGGATGAGGGCAGAATTGTGGGAAATGCGTTGGACACAGTCAAGGACCCTGTCAACCACAGATGCAGTGAATGGGAATCCTCGGATGAGGAAAATGGAAGATGTCTAGAAGCGCTGTTGTGGATGGTTACATCATCAGAACAGATGTGACAGAGACGGAGAAACTGGTAGAATGGAATTGAGTCCTTACAGGAGGCAGGGTGTGAAGAAGTGTAGGTGAGGGAGCTGTGGGAGACACTGGGCTTACAATGAATATTTCACAGCCTAACCCCGTTGGAGACAGAGAAGTCGAGGATGGGAAGGGGAAGGTCAGAGAAGAGTGATTTACAAAGTTAGGGTGGGGACGAGGCAAAGGATTTGAGAACAAGAAGGGGAATTTTAAAATTGAGGTGTTGTATAACCGGGAGCCAATGTAGGTCAGTGAATACGGGGGTGATGGGGGAACTGGACTTGGTGTGTGTTAATGTAGGGCAGTGAGTACAGGGGTGATGGGCGAACGGGACTTGGTGTGTGTTAATGTAGGTCAGTGAGTACAGGGGTGATGGGGGAACGGGATTCGGTGTGTGTTAATGTAGGTCAGTGAGTACAGGGGTGATGGGCGAACGGGACTTGGTGTGTGTTAATGTAGGACAGTGAATACAGGGGTGATAGGGGAACGGGACTTGGTGTGTGTTAATGCAGGTTAGTGAGTACAGGGGTGATGGGGGAACGGGACTTGGTGTGTGTTAATGTAGGTCAGTGAGTACAGGGGTGATAGGGGAACGGGACTTGGTGTGTGTTAATGCAGGTTAGTGAGTACAGGGGTGATGGGGGAACGGGACTTGGTGTGTGTTAATGTAGGACAGTGAATACAGGGGTGATAGGTGAATGGGACTTGGTGTGTGTTAATGTAGGTCAGTGAGTACAGGGGTGATGGGGGAACGGGACTTGGTGTGTGTTAATGCAGGTCAGTGAGTACAGGGGTGATAGGGGAACGGGACTTGGTGTGTTAATGTAGGCCAGTGAGTACAGGGGTGATAGGGGAACGGGACTTGGTGTGTGTTAATGTAGGTCAGTGAGTACAGGGGTGATAGGGGAACGGGACTTGGTGTGTGTTAATGTAGGTCAGTGAGTACAGGGGTGATAGGGGAACGGGACTTGGTGTGTGTTAATGTAGGCCAGTGAGTACAGGGGTGATAGGGGAATGGGACTTGGTGTGTGTTAATGTAGGTCAGTGAGTACAGGGGTGATAGGGGAACGGGACTTGGTGTGTTAATGTAGGTCAGTGAGTACAGGGGTGATTGGGGAACGGGACTTGGTGTGTGTTAATGTAGGACAGTGAATACAGGGGTGATAGGGGAACGGGACTTGGTGTGTGTTAATGTAGGTCAGTGAGTTCAGCGGCGATAGGGGAACGGGACTTGGTGCGTGTTAATGTAGGTCAGTGAGTACAGGGGTGATGGGTGAACGGGACTTGGTGTGTGTTAATGTAGGTCAGTGAGAACAGGGGTGATGGGGGAACGGGACTTGGTGTGTGTTAATATAGGACAGTGAGTATAGGGGTGATAGGGGAACGGGACTTGGTGTGTGTTAATGTAGGTCAGTGAGTACAGGGGTGATAGGGGAATGGGACTTGGTGTGTGTTAATGTAGGTCAGTGAGTACAGGGGTGATGGGGGAACGGGACTTGGTGTATGTTAATGTAGGTCAGTGAGTACAGGGGTGATAGGGGAACGGGACTTGGTGTGTGTTAATGTAGGTCAGTGAGTACAGGGGTGATGGGGAACGGGACTTGGTGTGTGTTAATGTCGGTCAGTGAGTACAGGGGTGATGGGGGAATGGGACTTGGTGTGTGTTAATGTAGGTCAGTGAGTACAGGGGTGAGAGGGGGAACGGGACTTGGTGTGTGTTAATGTTGGTCAGTGAGTACAGGGGTGATAGGGGAACGGGACTTGGTGTGTGTTAATGTAGGTCACTGAGTACAGGGGTGATGGGGTAATGGGACTTGCTGTGTGTTAATGTAGGTCAGTGTGTACAGGGTGATAGGGGAACGGGACTTGGTGTGTGTTAATGTAGGACAGTGAGTACAGGGGTGATAGGGGAATGGGACTTGGTGTGTGTTAATGTAGGACAGTGAGTACAGGGGTGATGGGGGAACGGGACTTGGTGTGTGTTAATGTAGGACAGTGAGTACAGGGGTGATAGGGGAACGGGACTTGGTGTGTGTTAATGTAGGTCAGTGAGTACAGGGGTGATAGGGGAACGGGACTTGGTGTGTGTTAATGTCGGTCAGTGAGTACAGGGGTGATAGGGGAACGGGACTTGGTGTGTGTTAATGTAGGTCAGTGAGTACACGGGTGATAGGGGAACGGGGCTTGGTGTGTGTTAATGTAGGTCAGTGAGTACAGGGGTGATAGGGGAACGGGACTTGGTGTGTGTTAATGTAGGTCAGTGAGTACAGGGGTGATAGGGGAACGGGACTTGGTGTGTGTTAATGTAGGTCAGTGAGTACAGGGGTGATAGGGGAACGGGACTTGGTGTGTGTTAATGTAGGTCAGTGAGTACAGGGGTGATGGGGGAATGGGACTTGGTGTGTTAATGTAGGTCAGTGAGTACAGGGTGATAGGGGAACGGGACTTGGTGTGTGTTAATGTAGGTCAGTGAGTACAGGGGTGATAGGGGAACGGGACTTGGTGTGTGTTAATGTAGGTCAGTGAGTACAGGGGTGATGGGGGAATGGGACTTGGTGTGTTAATGTAGGTCAGTGAGTACAGGGTGATAGGGGAACGGGACTTGGTGTGTGTTAATGTAGGTCAGTGAGTACAGGGGTGATGGGGGAACGGGACTTGGTGTGTGTTAATGTAGGTCAGTGAGTATAGGGGTGATGGGGGAACGGGACTTGGTGTGTGTTAATGTAGGTCAGTGAGTACAGGGGTGATAGAGGAACGGGACTTGGTGTGTGTTAATGTTGGTCAGTGAGTACAGGGGTGATAGGGGAACGGGACTTGGTGTGTGTTAATGTAGGTCAGTGAGTACAGGGGTGATAGGGGAACGGGACTTGGTGTGTGTTAATGTAGGTCAGTGAGTACAGGGGTGATAGGGGAACAGGACTTGGTGTGTGTTAATGTAGGTCAGTGAGTACAGGGGTGATGGGGGAATGGGACTTGGTGTGTTAATGTAGGTCAGTGAGTACAGGGGTGATAGGGGAACGGGACTTGGTGTGTGTTAATGTAGAACAGTGAGTACAGGGGTGATAGGGGAACGGGACTTGGTGTGTGTTAATGTAGGTCAGTGAGTACAGGGGTGATAGGGGAACGGGACTAGGTGTGTGTTAATGTAGAACAGTGAGTACAGGGGTGATAGGGGAACAGGACTTGGTGTGTGTTAATGTAGGTCAGTGAGTACAGGGGTGATAGGGGAACGGGACTTGGTGTGTGTTAATGTAGAACAGTGAGTACAGGGGTGATAGGGGAACGGGACTTGGTGTGTGTTAATGTAGGTCAGTGAGTACAGGGGTGATAGGGGAACAGGACTTGGTGTGTGTTAATGTAGGTCAGTGAGTACAGGGTGATAGGGGAACGGGACTTGGTGTGTGTTAATGTAGGTCAGTGAGTACAGGGGTGATGGGGGAACGGGACTTGGTGTGTGTTAATGTAGGACAGTGAGTACAGGGGTGATAGGGGAACGGGACTTGGTGTGTGTTAATGTAGGTCAGTGAGTACAGGGGTGATAGGGGAACGGGACTTGGTGTGTGTTAATGTAGAACAGTGAGTACAGGGGTGATAGGGGAACAGGACTTGGTGTGTGTTAATGTAGGTCAGTGAGTACAGGGTGATAGGGGAACGGGACTTGGTGTGTGTTAATGTAGGTCAGTGAGTACAGGGGTGATGGGGGAACGGGACTTGGTGTGTGTTAATGTAGGTCAGTGAGTACAGGGTGATAGGGGAACGGGACTTGGTGTGTGTTAATGTAGGTCAGTGAGTACAGGGGTGATGGGGGAACGGGACTTGGTGTGTGTTAATGTAGGTCAGTGAGTACAGGGGTGATAGGGGAACGGGACTTGGTGTGTGTTAATGTAGGTCAGTGAGTACAGGGGTGATGGGGGAACGGGACTTGGTGTGTGTTAATGTAGGTCAGTGAGTACAGGGGTGATAGGGGAACGGGACTTGGTGTGTGTTAATGTAGGTCAGTGAGTACAGGGTGATAGGGGAACGGGACTTGGTGTGTGTTAATGTAGGTCAGTGAGTACAGGGGTGATGGGGGAACGGGACTTGGTGTGTGTTAATGTAGGTCAGTGAGTACAGGGGTGATGGGGGAACGGGAGTTGGTGTGTGTTAATGTAGGTCAGTGAGTACAGGGGTGATGGGGGAACGGGACTTGGTGTGTGTTAATGTAGGTCAGTGAGTACAGGGGTGATAGGGGAACGGGACTTGGTGTGTGTTAATGTCGGTCAGTGAGTACAGGGGTGATAGGGGAACGGGACTTGGTGTGTGTTAATGTAGGTCAGTGAGTATAGGGGTGATGGGGGAACGGGACTTGGTGTGTGTTAATGTAGGTCAGTGAGTACAGGGGTGATAGGGGAACGGGACTTGGTGTGTGTTAATGTAGGTCAGTGAGTACAGGGGTGATAGGGGAACGGGACTTGGTGTGTGTTAATGTAGGTCAGTGAGTACAGGGGTGATAGGGGAACGGGACTTGGTGTGTGTTAATGTAGGTCAGTGAGTACAGGGGTGATAGGGGAATGGGACTTGGTGTGTTAATGTAGGTCAGTGAGTACAGGGGTGATAGGGGAACGGGACTTGGTGTGTGTTAATGTAGGTCAGTGAGTACAGGGGTGATGGGGGAATGGGACTTGGTGTGTTAATGTAGGTCAGTGAGTACAGGGGTGATAGGGGAACGGGACTTGGTGTGTGTTAATGTAGGTCAGTGAGAACAGGGGTGATAGGGGAACAGGACTTGGTGTGTGTTAATGTAGGACAGTGAGTACAGGGGTGATAGGGGAACAGGACTTGGTGTGTGTTAATGTAGGACAGTGAGTACAGGGGTGATAGGGGAACGGGACTTGGTGTGTGTTAATGTAGGTCAGTGAGAACAGGGGTGATAGGGGAACAGGACTTGGTGTGTGTTAATGTAGGTCAGTGAGTACAGGGGGGATGGGGGAACGGGACTTGGTGTGTGTTAATGTAGGTCAGTGAGAACAGGGGTGATAGGGGAACGGGACTTGGTGTGTGTTAATATAGGTCAGTGAGTACAGGGGGGATGGGGGAACGGGACTTGGTGTGTGTTAATGTAGGTCAGTGAGTACAGGGGTGATGGGGGAACGGGACTTGGTGTGTGTTAATATAGGTCAGTGAGTACAGGGGTGATGGGGGATCGGGACTTGGTGTGTGTTAATGTAGGTCAGTGAGTACAGGGGTGATGGGGGAACGGGACTTGGTGTGTGTTAATGTAGGTCAGTGAGTACAGGGGTGATGGGGGAACGGGACTTGGTGTGTGTTAATGTAGGTCAGTGAGTACAGGGGTGATGGGGGAACGGGACTTGGTGTGTGTTAATATAGGTCAGTGAGTACAGGGGTGATGGGGGAACGGGACTTGGTGTGTGTTAATGTAGGTCAGTGAGTACAGGGGTGATGGGGGAATGGGACTTGGTGTGTTAATGTAGGTCAGTGAGTACAGGGGTGATAGGGGAACGGGACTTGGTGTGTGTTAATGTAGGTCAGTGAGAACAGGGGTGATAGGGGAACAGGACTTGGTGTGTGTTAATGTAGGTCAGTGAGTACAGGGGGGATGGGGGAACGGGACTTGGTGTGTGTTAATGTAGGTCAGTGAGAACAGGGGTGATGGGGGAACGGGACTTGGTGTGTGTTAATGTAGGACAGTGAGTACAGGGGTGATAGGGGAATGGGACTTGGTGTGTTAATGTAGGTCAGTGAGTACAGGGGTGATAGGGGAACGGGACTTGGTGTGTGTTAATGTAGGTCAGTGAGAACAGGGGTGATAGGGGAACAGGACTTGGTGTGTGTTAATGTAGGTCAGTGAGTACAGGGGTGATAGGGGAATGGGACTTGGTGTGTTAATGTAGGTCAGTGAGTACAGGGGTGATAGGGGAACGGGACTTGGTGTGTGTTAATGTAGGTCAGTGAGAACAGGGGTGATAGGGGAACAGGACTTGGTGTGTGTTAATGTAGGTCAGTGAGTACAGGGGGGATGGGGGAACGGGACTTGGTGTGTGTTAATGTAGGTCAGTGAGTACAGGGGTGATGGGGGAACGGGACTTGGTGTGTGTTAATATAGGTCAGTGAGTACAGGGGTGATGGGGGATCGGGACTTGGTGTGTGTTAATGTAGGTCAGTGAGTACAGGGGTGATGGGGGAACGGGACTTGGTGTGTGTTAATGTAGGTCAGTGAGTACAGGGGTGATGGGGGAACGGGACTTGGTGTGTGTTAATGTAGGTCAGTGAGTACAGGGGTGATGGGGGAACGGGACTTGGTGTGTGTTAATGTAGGTCAGTGAGTACAGGGGTGATGGGGGAACGGGACTTGGTGTGTGTTAATGTAGGTCAGTGAGTACAGGGGTGATAGGGGAACGGGACTTGGTGTGTGTTAATGTCGGTCAGTTAGTACAGGGGTGATGGGAGAACGGGACTTGGTCTGTGTTAATGTAGGTCAGTGAGTACAGGGGTGATGGGGGAACGGGACTTGGTGTGTGTTAATATAGGACAGTGAGTATAGGGGTGATGGGGGAACGGGACTTGGTGTATGTTAATGTAGGTCAGTGAGTACAGGGGTGATAGGGGAACGGGACTTGGTGTGTGTTAATGTAGGTCAGTGAGTACAGGGGTGATAGGGGAAGGGGACTTGGTGTGTGTTAATGTAGGTCAGTGAGTACAGGGGTGATAGGGGAACGGGACTTGGTGTGTGTTAATGTAGGTCAGTGAGTACAGGGGTGATAGGGGAACGGGACTTGGTGTGTGTTAATGTAGGTCAGTGAGTACAGGGGTGATAGGGGAACGGGACTTGGTGTGTGTTAATGTAGGTCAGTGAGTACAGGGGTGATAGGGGAACGGGACTTGGTGTGTGTTAATGTAGGTCAGTGAGTACAGGGGTGATGGGGGAACGGGACTTGGTGTGTGTTAATGTAGGTCAGTGAGTACAGGGGTGAGAGGGGGAACGGGACTTGGTGTGTGTTAATGTTGGTCAGTGAGTACAGGGGTGATAGGGGAACGGGACTTGGTGTGTGTTAATGTAAGTCAGTGAGTACAGGGTTGATAGGGGAACGGGACTTGGTGTGTGTTAATGTAGGTCAGTGAGTACAGGGGTGATAGGGGAACGGGACTTGGTGTGTGTTAATGTAGGTCACTGAGTACAGGGGTGATGGGGGAACGGGACTTGGTGTGTGTTAATGTAGGTCAGTGAGTACAGGGGTGATGGGGGAACGGGACTTGGTGTGTGTTAATGTAGGTCAGTGAGTACAGGGGTGATAGGGGAACGGGACTTGGTGTGTGTTAATGTCGGTCAGTTAGTACAGGGGTGATGGGAGAACGGGACTTGGTCTGTGTTAATGTAGGTCAGTGAGTACAGGGGTGATGGGGGAACGGGACTTGGTGTGTGTTAATGTAGGTCAGTGAGTACAGGGGTGATGGGGGAACGGGACTTGGTGTGTGTTAATGTAGGTCAGTGAGTACAGGGGTGATGGGGGAACGGGACTTGGTGTGTGTTAATGTAGGTCAGTGAGTACAGGGGTGATGGGGGAACGGGACTTGGTGTGTGTTAATATAGGACAGTGAGTATAGGGGTGATGGGGGAACGGGACTTGGTGTGTGTTAATGTAGGTCAGTGAGTATAGGGGTGATGGGGGAACGGGACTTGGTGTGTGTTAATGTAGGTCAGTGAGTACAGGGGTGATAGGGGAACGGGACTTGGTGTGTGTTAATGTAGGTCAGTGAGTACACGGGTGATAGGGGAACGGGGCTTGGTGTGTGTTAATGTAGGTCAGTGAGTACAGGGGTGATAGGGGAACGGGACTTGGTGTGTGTTAATGTAGGTCAGTGAGTACAGGGGTGATAGGGGAACGGGACTTGGTGTGTGTTAATGTAGGTCAGTGAGTACAGGGGTGATGGGGGAATGGGACTTGGTGTGTTAATGTAGGTCAGTGAGTACAGGGGTGATAGGGGAACGGGACTTGGTGTGTGTTAATGTAGGTCAGTGAGTACAGGGGTGATAGGGGAACGGGACTTGGTGTGTGTTAATGTAGGTCAGTGAGTACAGGGGTGATGGGGGAACGGGACTTGGTGTGTGTTAATGTAGGTCAGTGAGTATAGGGGTGATGGGGGAACGGGACTTGGTGTGTGTTAATGTAGGTCAGTGAGTACAGGGGTGATAGGGGAACGGGACTTGGTGTGTGTTAATGTAGGTCAGTGAGTACAGGGGTGATGGGGGAATGGGACTTGGTGTGTTAATGTAGGTCAGTGAGTACAGGGGTGATAGGGGAACGGGACTTGGTGTGTGTTAATGTAGAACAGTGAGTACAGGGGTGATAGGGGAACGGGACTTGGTGTGTGATAATGTAGGTCAGTGAGAACAGGGGTGATAGGGGAACAGGACTTGGTGTGTGTTAATGTAGGTCAGTGAGTACAGGGGGGATGGGGGAACGGGACTTGGTGTGTGTTAATGTAGGTCAGTGAGAACAGGGGTGATAGGGGAACGGGACTTGGTGTGTGTTAATATAGGTCAGTGAGTACAGGGGGGATGGGGGAACGGGACTTGGTGTGTGTTAATGTAGGTCAGTGAGTACAGGGGTGATGGGGGAACGGGACTTGGTGTGTGTTAATATAGGTCAGTGAGTACAGGGGTGATGGGGGAACGGGACTTGGTGTGTGTTAATATAGGTCAGTGAGTACTGGGGTGATAGGGGAACGGGACTTGGTGTGTGTTAATGTCGGTCAGTTAGTACAGGGGTGATGGGAGAACGGGACTTGGTCTGTGTTAATGTAGGTCAGTGAGTACAGGGGTGATAGGGGAACGGGACTTGGTGTGTGTTAATGTGGGTCAGTGAGTACAGGGGTGATGGGGGAATTGGACTTGGTGTGGTTAAGGACACAGACAGAAGGGTTTTGGATGACCTTATGTTTACAGAGGATGGAATGTGGGCAGTCGGTCAGGAATGCTTTGAAATAGTCAAGTACAGGGGTAACAAAGGCATGGATGAGGGTTTCAGCAGCCGATGAGCTGAGGCAGGGATGGAATGTTAGCCCAGAAACATGTGGGGAGAGGGGGATATAACTGAAGGGTTAGCCTGAGTACCACTCCATGTCTAAGCACAAATTGTAGGCCTGTGAGGCTCTGATCCCAAGAGTGTGGATGCTGAGGCCAACTGGAGTTTTCAAAACTGAGAGGTGGTGACTAGATGTGTAGATGAGGGTAAAGCAGTTGATGTAGTCTACATGGACCTCAGTAAGGCTTTTGATAAGGTCCCGCATGGGAAATTGGTTAAGAAGGTAAGAGCCCATGGGATCCAGGGCAATTTGGCAAATTGGATCCAAAATTGGCTTCGTGTCAGGAGGCAGAGGGTAATGATCGAAGGTTGATTTTGCGAGTGGAAGCCTGTGACAGTGGTGTACTGCAGGGATCGGTGCTGGGACCCTTGCTGTTTGTAGTGTACATTAATGATTTCTTCTTTGGCCTCCTTGTCTCGAGAGACAATGGATACGCGCCTGGAGGTGGTCAGTGGTTTGTGAAGCAGCGCCTGGAGTGGCTATAAAGGCCAATTTTAGAGTGACAGGCTCTTCCACAGGTGCTGCAGAGAAATTTGTTTGTCGGGGCTGTTACACAGTTGGCTCTCCCCTTGCGCCTCTGTCTTTTTTCCTGCCAACTGCTAAGTCTCTTCGACTCGCCACACTTTAGCCCCGCCTTTATGGCTGCCCGCCAGCTCTGGCAAATGCTGGCAACTGACTCCCACGACTTGTGATCAATGTCACACGATTTCATGTCACGTTTGCAGACGTCTTTAAAGTGGAGACATGGACGGCCGGTGGGTCTGATACCAGTGGCGAGCTCGCTGTACAATGTGTCTTTGGGGATCCTGCCATCTTCCATGCGGCTCACATGGCCAAGCCATCTCAAGCGCCGCTGACTCAGTAGTGTGTGTAAGCTGGGGATGTTGGCCGCCTCGAGGACTTCTGTGTTGGAGATACGGTCCTGCCACCTGATGCCAAGTATTCTCCGGAGGCAGCGAAGATGGAATGAATTGAGACGTCGCTCTTGGCTGACATACGTTGTCCAGGCCTCGCTGCCGTAGAGCAAGGTACTGAGGACACAGGCCTGATACACTCGGACTTTTGTGTTCCGTGTCAGTGTGCCATTTTCCCACATTCTCTTGGCCAGTCTGGACATAGCAGTGGAAGCCTTTCCCATGCGCTTGTTGATTTCTGTATCTAGAGACAGGTTACTGGTGATAGTTGAGCCTAGGTAGGTGAACTCTTGAACCACTTCCAGAGCGTGGTCGCCAATATTGATGGATGGAGCATTTCTGACATCCTGCCCCATGATGTTCGTTTTCTTGAGGCTGATGGTTAGGCCAAATTCATTGCAGGCAGACGCAAACCTGTCGATGAGACTCTGCAGGCACTCTTCAGTGTGAGATGTTAAAGCAGCATCGTCAGCAAAGAGGAGTTCCCTGATGAGGACTTTCCGTACTTTGGACTTCACTCTTAGACGGGCAAGGTTGAACAACCTGCCCCCTGATCTTGTGTTGAGGAAAATTCCTTCTTCAGAGGACTTGAACGCATTAATGATTTAGACATGAATATAGGAGGTATGATCAGTAAGTTCACAGATGACATGAAAATTGGTGGTGTTGTAAATAGTGAGGAGGAAATCCTGAGATTACAGGACGATATAGATGGGCTGGTAAGATGGGCGGAACAGTGGCAAATGGAATTTAATCCTGAGAAGTGTGAGGTGATGCATTTTGGGAGGATTAACAAGGTAAGGGAATATACAATGGATAGTAGGACCCTAGGAAGTACAGCGGGTCAGAGGGACCTTGGTGTACTTGTCCATAGATCACTGAAGGCAGCAGCACAGGTCGATAAGGTGGTTAGGAAGGCATATGGGATACTTGCCTTTATTAGCCGGGGCATAGAATATAAGAGCAGGGAGGTTATGATGGAGCTATATAAAACACTAGTTAGGCCACAGCTGGAGTACTGTGTACAGTTCTGGGCACCACACTATAGGAAGGATGTGATTACACTGGAGAGGGTGCAGAGGAGATTCACCAGGATGTTGCCTGGGCTGGAGCATTTCAGCTATGAAGAGAGACTGAAAAGGCTGGGGTTGTTTTCCTTAGAGCAGAGAAGGCTGAGGGGGGACATGATTGAGATATACAAAATTATGAGGGGCATTGATAGGTTAGATAGGAAGAAACTTGTTCCCTTAGTGGAGGGGTCAATAACCAGGGGGCATAGATTTAAGGTAAGGGGCAGGAGGTTTAGAGGGGATTTGAGGAAACATTTTTTCACCCAGAGGGTGGTTGGAATCTGGAACACACTACCTGAAGAGGTGGTAGAGGCAGGAACCCTCACAACATTTAAGAAGTATTTAGATGAGCACTTGAAACTCCATAGCAGACAAGGCTACGGGCCAAGTGCAGGAAAATGGGATTATAATAGTTGGGTGCTGTATGGCCGGAACAGACACGATGGGCCGAAGCGCCTGTTTCTGTGCTGAATAACTCTTTGACTCTAAGAGATTGATTGAGCTCTGTTGGGGAATATTGAGCAAAGGGGTTGAGGAACAGATCTAAGTGAGGTGCTGAATGGCCCCCTCCTCTTCCTGTGTGACAGGATCGAGGGGCTGAATGGCCCCCTCCTCTTCCTGTGTGACAGGATCGAGGGGCTGTTAAACAATGTGTTGGCTGTCTGATCTGAAATGGATATGTCTGACCTACCCCTTGCCTCCTCCGCCTCCTCCGCCCCTCCCTGTCCCGGCCTATCTTGCTGGACTACCGCAGCTGGGTGTGGTTGATGTAGTGGGCAGGAAGCCTGAGGCCTGGATTTTTGATTCGATCACAGGATATGTACCAACACTGGCTGATTTTTATTGTCCATTGCCAGTATCTGTGAGAGTGTTGAGTCATCCCCATGCTGGAGTCACATGTAGGCCGGACTGGGTTAGTACAGCCTGCTCCATTACCTGAAGCACATTCATGGAGCAGATGTGACCAGTTTAGGCTGTGAAGTAGATTTATAAAATCCTGCTTCACATCTTCCCCCGCTGGGATTGAACTGGGAACCTGTGTGTTACTCGGCCCAGGCCCAGGTCCACTCCACTGGGTGCAAGCCACAGTTTGTGCCTTGCCTGCTGAATCAGATTGTGCCCAGCCTTCCCTTTGCCAGGCTTCCTGTGTGGTTGCTGAGGCTGAGAATCTGTAGAGTGAGTCACAGCCTGAGGCCCGGATTGGGATTGGTTCCAGGCTCCAGGCTGAGCTCCCCACCAACAGTTAATACAAGCTGCCTCTCCTGGAACTTGCACTGACTGGTGCCGCAGTTTGTTGTCAGTTTGAACCATTGCCAGGAATCCACTCGCTTTCCCAGAGGCACAGAACATGTGACTCAGAGTTTTGTTAATAAATATGTCGCTCTGTAACTTGCCTGAACCGTTTCTGTGTCAGAGTGGAGGGACCTGGGGATTATTTAGACACAAATCTTTGAAGGTGTTAGTGCAAGTTCAGAAAATTGTGGGGAAAAGAAATACACGACCCTTAGTTTTATTAATGGAGCAATATTAAAGCAAGGATAAACCTTTATAAAATGGTTCCAGGGGTCAGGAAGTTCAGTTATGTGGATAGACTGGAGAAACTCCAGCTGTTCTGTTTGGGGAAGGAAGGTGAGACTGCACCAGAGAACTGCAGAACAGTTTGTCAGTTCCGAAGAAGGGTCACTGACCCGAAACGTTAACTCTGCTTCTCTTTCCACAGATGCTGCTAGACCTGCTGAGTGATTCCAGCATTTCTTGTTTTTGTTTATAAAACATTGGTTTGGCCTGAACTGTCCTGGGCACTGCATGTTAGGTTGGACATGAAGGCTTTCGAGAGGCTGCAGAGAAGATTTAGGAGAATGGTTCCAGGGGTCAGGAAGTTCAGTTATGTGGATAGACTGGAGAAACTCCAGCTGTTCTGCTTGGGGAAGGAAGGTGAGACTGCACCAGAGAACTGCAGAACAGTTTTGGTCTCCTTACTTAACTGCATTAGAAGCAGATCAGAGAAGGTTCACTGGGCTGATTCCTGGGATGAAGGGTTTGTTTTATGAGGAAAGGTTGAGCAGGTTGGGTCTTTACTCATTGGAGTTGAGAAGAATGAGAGGTGATCTTATTGAAACATATAAGATTCTGAGGAGACTTGACAGAGTAAATACTGAGAGGATGTTTCCCCTCGTGGGGGAGTCTAGAACTGGGGGCACAGTTTCAGAATAAGGGGTCTCCCTTTTAAGACAGAGATGAGGAGGAATTTCTTCTCTCAGAGGGAAGTTAATCTTTGGAATTCTCTTCCCCAGAGAGTAGTGGAGGCTGGGTCACTGAATATATTCAAGGCTGAGTTAGACAGAGTTTTGATCTCCAAGGGAGTGAAGGGTTCTGGGGGACAGACAGGAAAGTGGAGCTGAGACCACAATCAGATCAGCCATGATCCAGTTGAATGGTGGAGCAGGATCGAGGGGCCGAATGGCCTACTGCTGTTCTGATTGCTGATGTTTTTATATCAGGTTGAGAGATGATTTGATCGAGGTGTTCAAAATCATGAGGGGTCTGGACAGAATGGATTATGAGAAACTGTTGCCACTTGTGAAAGGATGGAGAATGAAAGGGCACAGATTTCAGGTGATTGGTAAAAGAACCAGAGGTGACATCAGGAAAAACATTTTTATGTTGTGAGTGGTTAGGATCCAGAATGCACTGCCTGAGGGAGTGGTGAAGGCAGACCCCCGTCTGCAAGTTCCCCTCCATGTCACACACCATCCTGACTTGGAACTATATCGCTGTTCCTTCACTGTCACTGGGTCAAAATCCTGGAACTCCCTTCCTAACAGCACTGTGGGTCTACATAGAATTAAAAGTAAGAGTAGGCCATTCGGCCCGTCGGGCCTGCTCCGCCATTCAAAAAAGATCATGGCTGATTGTCTAATTCAGTACTCTGTTCCCACTTTCTCCCCATATCCCTTGATCCCTTTGGCATTAAGAAATATATCTATCTCCTTCTTGAATATATTTAATGATTTGGCCTCCACTGCCTTCTGCGGTAGAGAATTCCACAGGTTCACCACCCTCTGAGTGAAGACATTTCTCCTCATCTCGGTTCTAACTGGTATACCCCATATCCTGAGACTATGACCCCTGGTTCTGGACTCCCCAGCCATCGGGAACATCCTCCCTGCATCTAGCCTGTCTAGTCCTGTGAGAATTTTATAGGTTTCTATGAGATCCCCTCTCATTCTTCTAAACTCTAGTGAATATAGGCCTAGTTGACCCAGTCTCTCTTCATACGTCAATCCTGCCATCCCAGGAATCAGCCTAGTAAATCTTCGTTACACTCCCTCCAGGGCAAGAACATCCTTCCTCGGATAAGGAGACCAAAACTGCACACAATATTCCAGTCTCACCAAGGCCCTGTATAACTGCAGTAAGACATCCTTGCTCCTGTACTCAAATCCTCTTGCAATGAAGCCCAACATGCCATTTGCCTTTTTAACCCGGGAACAATTCCGGTGCCTGGGACCAGCATGTGTGCAAAGTGTCTCCAGCTGCAGCTCCTGAAAGCCCAGGTTTCAGAGCTGGAGCAGTGGCTGGGGACACTGTAGAACATCCGCGAGTCGGAGAGTATCATGGATAGCACGTATAGAGAGGTGGTCACACCGCAGGTTCAGACTCCACAGGCAGGAAGGGAATGGGTGACTACCAGGCAGAGCAAGAGGACTAGGCAGGCAGTGCAGGAATCTCCGGTGGCTATTCCCCTGCAAAACAGATATACTGCTTTGGATACTGTTGGGGGGAATGGCCTCTCAGGGGAAAGCAGCAGCAGCTCTGTTCGTTGCACCGCAGTTGGCTCTGCTGCTCAGGGGAGGAGTAAAAAGTGTGGGAATGTAATAGTTTTAGGGAATTCAATTGTAAGAGGAATAGATAGGTGTTTCTGTGGCTGCAAAAGAGACTCCAGGATGGTATGTTGCCTCCCTGGTGCTCGGGTCAAGGATGTCTCAGAGTGGTTACAGGACATTCTGAAGGGGGAGGATGAACAGCCAGTGGTCGTGGTAGACATTGGTACAAACGACATAGGTTAAAAAAAAGGATGAGGTCCTAAAAGCAGAATATAGGGAGTTAGGAAGCAAGTTGAAAAGTAGGACCTGAAAGGTAGTGATCTCAGGATTAATACCAGTGCCACGTGCTAGTCAGAGTAGAAATAGCAGGATATATTGGATGAATACGTGGCTGAAGAGATGGTGTGAGGGGGAGGGTTTCAGATTCCTGGGACATTGGGACCGGTTCTGGGGGAGGTGGGACCAGTACAAACTGGACAGGTTACACCTGGGCAGGACCGGGACTGATGTCCTGGGAGAGTATTTGCGAGAGTGGTTGGGGAAGGTTTAAACTAAAATGGCAGGGGGATGGGAACCTTTGCAAGGAGTCAGAGGAGGGGGGATCAAAGACAAGAACAAAAGATAGTAAGAGGAATAAGAAAAGTGATAGGCAGAGAAATCAAGGGCCAGAATCAAACAGGGTCTACAGTGAAAAATAGTGGGAAGGGGACAAGTAATGTTAAAAAGACAAGACTTAAGGCTTTGTGCCTTAACACGTGGAGCATTCGTAATAAAGTGGATGAATTAATCACACAAATAGATGTAAACGGGTATAATATAGTCGGGATTACGGAGACATGGCTGCAGGGTGACCAGGGATGGGAAATGAACATCCAGGGATATTCAGTATTTATTCAGGACAGACAAAAAGTAAAAGGCGGTGGAGTTGCATTGCTGGTTAAAGAGGAAATTAACGCAATAGTGAGGAAAGATATTAGATCTGACGATGTGGAATCTGTATGGGTAGAGCTGAGAAACACTAAGGGGTAAAAAACGTTAGTGGGGGTTGTATATAGACCCCCAAACTGTAGTGGTGATGTTGGGAATGGCATTAAACAGGAAATTAGAGACGCATGCGATAAAGGAACATCTGTAATTATGGGTGACTTTAATCTGCATATAGATTGGGCAAATCAAATTCGTCACAATACCGGAGAGGAGGAATTCTTGGAGTGCATACGGGATGATTTTCTGGACCAATACGTTGAGGAACCAACTAGAGAACAGGCCATCCTAGACTGGGTATTGTGTAATGAGAGAGGAATAATTGACAATCTAGTGGTGCGAGACCCCTTGGGGATGAGCGACCATAATACGATAGAATTCTTCATCAAGATGGAGAGTGACGTAGTTGATTCTGAGACTAGGGTCCTGAATCTTAGTAAAGGAAAGTACAAAGGTATCAGGCGCGAGTTGGCCATGATGTATTGGGAAACATTACTTAAAGGGATAACGGTGGATAGGCAATGGTAAACATTTAAAGAGTGCATGGATGAACTGCAACAATTGTTTATCCCTGTCTGGCGCAAAAGTAAAACGGGAAAGGTAGGCAAACCATGGCTTACAAGGAAAACTAGAGATAGCATTAGATCCAAGGAAGAGGCATATAAATTTGCCAGGAAAAACAACAGACCTGAGGATTGGGAGCAGTTTAGAATTCAGCGAAGGAGGACCAAAGGATTGATTAAGAAGGGAAAATAGAGTACGAGAGCAAGCTTGCGGGGAACATAAAAACTGACTGTAAAAGTTTCTATAGGGATGTGAAGAGAAAAAGATTGGTGAAGACAAATGTAGGTTCCTTACAGTCAGAAACAGGAGAATTTATTATGGGGAACAAAGAAATGGCTGACCAACTAAATACATACTTTGGTTCTGTCTTCACAAAGGAGGACACAAATATCATACCAGAAATGTTGGGGAACACAGGGTTTAGTGAGAGAGAGGAACTGAAGGAAATCAGTATTAGTAGAGAAATAGTGTTGGGGAAATTGATGGGATTGAAGGCCGATAAATTCCCAGGGCCTGATGGTCTGCATCCCAGAGTACTTAAGGAAGTGGCCCTAGAAATAGCGGATGCATTTGTGGTCATCTTCCAAGATTCTATAGACTCTGGAACAGTTCCTACAGATTGGAGGGTAGTTAATGTAACCCCACTATTTAAAAAGAGAGGTAGAGAGAAAATAGGGAATTATAGACCAGTCAGCCTGATGTTGGTAATGGGGAAAATTCTAGAGTCCATTATCAAAGATTTTATAGCAGAACACTTGGAGAACAGTGGTAGAATCGGGCAGAGTCAGCATGGATTTACGAAAGGGAAATCATGCTTGACAAATTTACTGGAATTCTTCGAGAGTGTAACTCGTAGAATTGATGAGGGGGAGCCAGTGGATGTGGTTTATTTGGACATTCAGAAGGCTTTTGACAAAGTCCCACATAAGAGATTAGCTTGTAAAATTCAAGCGCATGGGATTGTGGGTAGTATATTGCGATGGATAGAAAATTGGTTGGCAGACAGGAAACAAAGAGTAAGGATAAATGGGTCTTTTTCCGGTTGGTAGGCAGTGACTAGTGGGGTACCACAGGGATCGGTGCTAGGACCCCAGCTATTCACAATATATATTAATGACTTGGGTGAGGGAACTAAATGTAACATTTCCAAGTTTGCAGACGACACAAAGCTGGGGGGGGAATGTGAGCTGTGAGGAGGATGCAAAGAGGCTTCAGGGTGATTTGGCCAAGTTGAGTGAGTGGGCAAATGCATGGTGGATGCAGTATAATGTGGATAAATGTGAGGTTATCCACTTTGGTTGTGAAAACAGAAAGGCAGATTATTATCTGAATGGTGATAGATTGGGAAAGGGGGAGGTGCAACGAGACCTGGGTGTCCTTGTACACTGAAAGCAAGCATTCAGGTGCAGCAAGCAAATAACATAGAAACATAGAAAATAGGAGCAGGAGTAGGCCATTCGGCCCTTCGAGCCTGCTCTGCCATTCATTATGATCATGGCTGATCATCCAACTCAGTAACCTGTTCCTGCTTTCTCCCCATACCCTTTGATCCCTTTTGACCCAAGAGCTATATCTAACTCCTTCTTGAAAACAAACAATGTTTTGGCCTCAACTGCTTTCTGTGGTAGGCTCACCACTCTCTGGGTGAAGAAATTTCTCTTCATCTCAGTCCTGAAAGGTTTACCCTGTATCCTTAGACTATGACCCCTGGTTCTGGAATCCCCCACCATCGGGAACATCCTTCCTGCATCTACCCTGTCAAGTCCTGTTAGAATTTTATAGAATTCTATGAGATCCCCCCATCACTCTTCTGAACTCCAGCGAATATAATCCTAACCGACTCAATCTCTCCTCATACGTCAGTCCCACCATCCCAGGAATCAGTCTGGTAAACCTTCGCTGCACTCCCTCTATAGCAAGAACATCCTTCCTCAGATAAGGAGACCAAAACTGCACACAATATTCCAGATGTGGCCTCACCAAGGCCCTGTATAATTGCAGAAAGACATCCCTGCTCCTGTACTCGAATCCTCTCGCTATGAAGGCCAACATACCATTTGCCTTTTTTACTGCCTGTTGCACCTGCATGCTTACCTTCAGTAACTGGTGTACGAGAACACCCAGGTCTCGTTGCACATTCCCCTCTCTCAGTTTATAGCCGTTCAGATAATAATCTGCCTTCCTGTTTTTGCTACCAAAGTGGATAACCTCACATTTATCCACATTATACTGCATCTGCCATGCATTAGCCCACTCACTCAACTTGTCCAAATCACCCTGAAGCCTCTCTGCATCCTCCTCACACCTCACTTCCCCCCCCCAGCTTTGTGTCGACTGCAAACTTGGAAATGTTACATTTAGTTCCCTCACCCAAGTCATTAATATATATTGTGAATAGCTGGGGCCCAAACACTGATCCCTGCAGTACCCCACTAGTCACTGCCTGCCAACCGGAAAAAGACCTGTTTATTCCTACTCTCTGTTTCCTGTCTGTCAACCAATTCTCAATCCATGCCAGTGTTTTACCCACAATCCCATGTGCTTTAACTTTACACACAAACCTCAGGTGGGACCTGATCAAAAGCCTTCTGAAAATCCAAATACACCACATCCACTGGTACATAGAACATAGAACATAGAACATAGAACATACAGCACAGAACAGGCCCTTCGGCCCACAATGTTGTGCCGATCCTTTGTCCTCTGTCAAGGACAATTTAATCTATACCCCATCATTCTCCTTTATCCATATACCTATCCAAAAGCCTTTTGAAAGTCCCTAAAGTTTCTGACTCAACAACTTCCCCGGGCAAGGCATTCCATGCCTCGACCACTCTCTGGGTAAAGAACCTTCCCCTGACATCCCCCTTATATCTCCCACCCTTCACCTTAAATTTATGACCCCTTGTAACGCTTTGCTCCACCCGGGGAAAAAGTTTCTGACTGTCTACCCTATCTATTCCCCTGATCATCTTATAAACCTCTATCATGTCACCCCTCATCCTTCTCCTTTCTAATGAGAAGAGGCCTAGAATGTTCAGCCTTTCCTCGTAAGACTTATTCTCCATTCCAGGCAACATCCTGGTAAATCTCCTCTGCACCCTCTCCAAGGCTTCCACATCCTTCCTAAAATGAGGCGACCAGAACTGCACACGGTACTCCCTTATCTATTCTAGTTACATCCTCAAAAAACTCCAGTAATTTGTTAAGCATGATTTCCCCTTCGTAAACCCATGCTGACTTTGCCCAATCCCGTTTACGCTTTCCAGGTGTTCTGCTATCACATCCTTTATAATAGACTCGAGCATTTTCCTCATTACTGATGTAAGGCTAACTGGTCTATAATTCCCTGTTTTTTCTCTCCCTCTTTTTTTAAATAGTGGGGTTACATCTGCCACCCTCGATTCTGTAGGAACTGTTCCAGAGTCTATAGAATTTTGGAAGATGACCATCAATACATCCATTATTTCCAGGGCCACTTCTTTAAGTTCTCTGGGATGTAGATTATCAGGCCCTGGGGATTTGTCAGCCTTTAACCCCATTAATTTCCCTAGCACTATTTTTTTACTGATACTGATTTCCTTCAGTTCCTCCCTCTCATTAGACCCTTGGTTCCCCAACATTTCTGGGAGGTAATTTGTGTCCTCCTTTGTGAAGACAGAACCAAAGTGTGTATTTAATTGTTCTGCCATTTCTTTGTTCCCCATTATAAATTCCCCCATTTCTGACTGTAATGGATCTATATTTGGGGGCCTATAGACAACCCCCTGCCCCTTGGTGTTTCTTAGCTCCACCCAGACAGATTCCACATCAGGATTCTCTGAGCTAATATCCTTCTTCACTATTGTATTGATTTCCTCTTTTACTAACATCACTACTCCACCTCCTTTCCCTTTTTGCCTATCCTTCCTAAATATTGAATACCCCTGGATGTTCAGTTCCCATCCTTGGTCATCCTGAAGCCATGTCTCCGTAATCTCTATAATATCATAACCGTTTATATCTATTTGCGCTGTTAATTCATCTACCTTATTGCGAATGCTCCGAGCATTAAGACACAATGTCTTTAGACTTGTCTTTTTAACATTGTTAGTTATCTTAGCTTTATTTTGCACTATGGCCCCATTTGTTTTCTCTGCCTTCCACTTTTGCTTCTTACTTTTCTGTCTTTCATTTCTGTCCTTGTTTCCCCCTCCTCTGTCTCCCTGCTCAGATTCCCATCCCCCTGCCATTCTAGTTTAAACCCCCCCCCCCTCCCCCCCACCTGCATGGACTGCAGTGGTTCAAGAAGGCAGCTCACCACCACCTTCTCAAGGGCAATTAGGGATGGGCAATAAATGCTGGCCCAGCCAGTGACACCCACATCCCATGAATGAATAAAAATAAAATTCATTTGAAGCATTCAACGGGGAATTGGATAGTTATCTGAAGAGAAAAACGTCTTGGGTCCATGGGGAAGCATAGTGGAGTAGGACAAGGTGAGATTCTCTGAGAGACACTGACATGACAGACCAAATGGCTTTTGCTGCAACCATTCGACGATTTTCTGGTCTCTGACGGTTGTCAGATTGGAGGAGATTTCAGGAATAGAGAGGCCAAGGAAGGATTTGAAAACGAGGATGCAAATTTTATATTGGAAGAGTTTCTGGACTGGGAGCCAGTGATGGTCAGCGAGTACATGGGGTTCATGATTGGACAGGACTTGATACAAGTTTGGAGATGGGCAGCAGAGTATTGAATGACCTCAAGGTTAGAGAGGGTAGAATGTAGGGCAAATGAAGAAAAGAAAATGCTGCACTCAGCACGTCTGGCAGCATCTGTTGAGACAGAAAGAGAGTAAATGACCTTTCATTAGAAAATGGTCTGATCCTCCCTCTCTCTCTCTCTCTGTCTGTCGGTCTCGATTGGAAGGATCTGTGCCATGTTGATGGGAGTGTCGGCACGACTATACAAGGAGCGGTTAAAACAAGAAGGGATGGGAACCAATGAGCGAGCTCACAAGTTCCTCAATCAGGATTATGAGCTCCTGAAGCAGGAATGTCTGGAGTCGGGAAGCCTGTTTGAAGACCCTCAGTTTCCAGCTGTTCCCACCTCCATCGGATTCAAGGAGCTCGCTCCGTACAGCTCCAAGACCCGTGGGATTGTCTGGAAAAGAGCAATGGTAAGGAATCACTCCTTCAACCATCCATCAATGGGTCATCTGCACAACTTTCTCAATCTCCGTTCATCCCTCTCTCCGCATTGACACACTCCCTCTCTCCGCATTGACCCTCTCCCTCTCTCCGCATTGACCCTCTCCCTCTCTCCGCATTGACCCTCTCCCTCTCTCCACATTGACACACTCCCTCCGCATTGACACTCTCCCTCTCTCCGCATTGACCCTCTCCCTCTCTCCGCATTGACCCTCTCCCTCTCTCCGCATTGACACACTCCCTCCGCATTGACACTCTCCCTCTCTCCGCATTGACCCTCTCCCTCTCTCTGCATTGACACACTCCCTCTCTCCGCATTGACACACTCCCTCTCTCCGCATTGACACACTCCCTCTCTCCGCATTGACACTCTCCCTCTCTCCGCATTGACACTCTCCCTCTCTCCGCATTGACACTCTCCCTCTCTCCGCATTGACACTCTCCCTCTCTCCACATTGACCCCCTCCCTCTCTCCGCATTGACCCTCTCCCTCTCTCCGCATCGACCCCCTCCCTCTCTCCGCATCGACCCCCTCCCTCTCTCCGCATCGACCCTCTCCCTCTCTCCGCATCGACCCTCTCCCTCTCTCCGCATCGACCCTCTCCCTCTCTCCGCGTTGACCCCCTCCCTCTCTCCGCGTTGACCCCCTCCCTCTCTCCGCATCGACCCTCTCCCTCTCTCCGCATCGACCCTCTCCCTCTCTCCGCATCGACCCTCTCCCTCTCTCCGCATTGACACACTCCCTCTCTCCGCGTTGACCCTCTCCCTCTCTCCGCATTGACCCTCTCCCTCTCTCCGCATTGACCACCTCCCTGTCTCCGCATTGACGCTCTCCCTCTCTCCGCATTGACCCCCTCCCTCTCTCCGCATTGACACACTCCCTCTCTCCGCATTGACCCTCTCCCTCTCTCCGCATCGACCCTCTCCCTCTCTCCGCATCGACCCTCTCCCTCTCTCCGCATTGACCCCCTCCCTCTCTCCGCATTGACCCCCTCCCTCTCTCCGCGTTGACCCCCTCCCTCTCTCCGCATCGACCCTCTCCCTCTCTCCGCATCGACCCTCTCCCTCTCTCCGCATCGACCCTCTCCCTCTCTCCGCATTGACCACCTCCCTGTCTCCGCATTGACGCTCTCCCTCTCTCCGCATTGACCCCCTCCCTCTCTCCGCATTGACACACTCCCTCTCTCCGCATTGACCCTCTCCCTCTCTCCGCATCGACCCTCTCCCTCTCTCCGCATCGACCCTCTCCCTCTCTCCGCATTGACCCCCTCCCTCTCTCCGCGTTGACCCCCTCCCTCTCTCCGCATCGACCCTCTCCCTCTCTCCGCATCGACCCTCTCCCTCTCTCCGCATCGACCCTCTCCCTCTCTCCGCATCGACACACTCCCTCTCTCCGCGTTGACCCTCTCCCTCTCTCCGCATTGACCCTCTCCCTCTCTCCGCATTGACCACCTCCCTGTCTCCGCATTGACGCTCTCCCTCTCTCCGCATTGACCCCCTCCCTCTCTCCGCATTGACCCCCTCCCTCTCTCCGCATTGATCCTCTCCCTCTCTCCGCATTGACCCTCTCCCTCACTCCGCATTGACACTCCCTCTCTCCGCATTGACCCTCTCTCTCTCTCCGCATTGACACTCTCCCTCTCTCCGCATTGACACTCTCCCTCTCTCCGCATTGACCCTCTCTCTCTCTCCGCATTGACACTCTCCCTCTCTCCGCATTGATCCTCTCCCTCTCTCCGCATTGACCCTCTCCCTCTCTCCGCATTGACCCCCTCCCTCTCTCCGCATTGACCCCCTCCCTCTCTCCGCATTGACCCCCTCCCTCTCTCCGCATTGACACTCTCCCTCTCTCCGCATTGACACTCTCCCTCTCTCCGCATTGACACACTCCCTCTCTCCGCATTGACACACTCCCTCTCTCCGCATTGACCCTCTCCCTCTCTCCGCATTGACCCCCTCCCTCTCTCCGCATTGACACTCTCCCTCTCTCCGCATTGACACACTCCCTCTCTCCGCATTGACACACTCCCTCTCTCCGCATTGACCCTCTCCCTCTCTCCGCATTGACCCCCTCCCTCTCTCCGCATTGACCCCCTCCCTCTCTCCGCATTGACCCTCTCCCTCTCTCCGCATGGACCCCCTCCCTCTCTCCGCATTGACACACTCCCTCTCTCCGCATTGACCCCCTCCCTCTCTCCGCATTGACCCTCTCCCTCTCTCCGCATTGACCCTCTCCCTCTCTCCGCATGGACCCTCTCCCTCTCTCCGCATGGACACTGTGTCTCTCTCTTTCTCTCATTCATAACATAAGAAAGAACAAAGAACAGTACAGCACAGGAACAGGCCATTCGGCCCTCCAAGCCTGCGCCGATCTTGATGCCTGCCTAAACTAAAACCTTCTGCACTTCCGGGGTCTGTATCCCTCTATTCCCATCCTATTCACATATTTGTCAAGATGTCTCTTAAACGTCGCTATCGTATCTGCTTCCACCACCTCCCCCGGCAGCAAGTTCCAGGCACTCACCACCCTCTGTGTAAAGAACTTGCCTCGCACATCCCCTCTAAACTTTGCCCCTATCACCTTAAACCTATGTCCCCTAGTAACTGACTCTTCCACCCTGGGAAAAAGCTTCTGACTATCCACTCTGTCCATGCCGCTTATAACTTTGTAAACCTCTATCATGTCGCCCCTCCACCTCCGTCGTTCCAGTGAAAACAATCCGAGTTTTTCCAACCTCTCCTCATAGCTAATGCCCTCCAGACCAGGCAACATCCTGGTAAACCTCTTCTGTACCCTCTCCAAAGCCTCCATGTCCTTCTGGTAGTGTGGCGACCAGAATTGCATGCAATATTCTAAGTGTGGCCGAACTAAAGTTCTGTACAGCTGCAGCATGACTTGCCAATTTTTATACTCTATGCCCCGACCGATGAAGGCAAGCATGCCGTATGCCTTCTTGACTACCTTATCCACCTGCGTTGTCACTTTCAGTGACCTGTGGACCTGTACGCCCAGATCTCTCTGCCTGTCAATACTCCTAAGGGTTCTGCCATTTACTGTATACTTCCCACCTGCATTAGACCTTCCAAAATGCATTACCTCACATTTGTCCGAATTAAACTCCATCTGCCATTACTCTGCCCACGTCTCCAACCGATCTATATCCTGCTGTATCCTCTGACAATCCTCATCACTGTCCGCAACTCCACCAACCTTTGTGTCGTCCGCAAACTTACTAATCAGACCAGCTACATTTTCCTCCAAATCATTTATATATACTACAAAGAGCAAAGGTCCCAGCACTGATCCCTGCGGAACACCACTAGTCACATCCCTCCATTCAGAAAAGCACCCTTCCACTGCTACCCTCTGTCTTCTATGACTGAGCCAGTTCTGTATCCATCTTGCCAGCTCACCTCTGATCCCGTGTGACTTCACCTTTTGTACCAGTCTGCCATGAGGGACCTTGTCAAAGGCTTTACTGAAGTCCATATAGATAACATCCACTGCCCTTCCTTCATCAATCATCTTTGACACTTCCTCAAAAAACTCAATCAAATTAGTGAGACACGACCTCCCCTTCACAAAACCATGCTGCCTCTCGCTAATAAGTCCATTTGTTTCCAAATGGGAGTAAATCCTGTCCCGAAGAATCCTCTCGAATAATTTCCCTACCACTGACGTAAGGCTCACCGGCCTATAATTTCCTGGATTATCCTTGCTACCCTTCTTAAACAAAGGAACAACATTGGCTATTCTCCAGTCCTCTGGGACCTCACCTGTAGCCAATGAGGATGCAAAGATTTCTGTCAAGGCCCCAGCAATTTCTTCCCTTGCCTCCCTCAGTATTCTGGGGTAGATCCCATCACGCTGTGGGGACTTATCTACCTTAATGCTTTGCAAGACACCCAACACCTCCTCCTTTTTGATAATGAGATGACTGAGACTATCTACACTCCCTTCCCTAGGCTCATCATCCACCAAGTCCTTCTCTTTGGTGAATACTGATGCAAAGTACTCATTTAGAACCTCACCCATTTCCTCTGGCTCCACACATAGATTCCCTCCTCTGTCCTTGAGTGGGCCAACCCTTTCCCCAGTTACCCTCTTGCTCTTTATATATGTATAAATAGCCTTGGGATTTTCCTTAATCCTGTTTGCCAATGACTTCTCATAACCCCTTTTAGCCCTGCTGACTCCTTGCTTAAGTTCCTTCCTACTGTCTTTATATTCCTCAAGGGATTCGTCTGTTCCACGCCTTCCAGCCCTTACGAATGCTTCCTTTTTCTTTTTGACGAGGCTCACAATATCCCGCATTATCCAAGGTTCCCGAAACTTGCCAAACTTATCCTTCTTCCTCACAGGAACATGCTGGTCCTGGATTCTAATCAACTGACATTTGAAAGACTCCCACATGTCAGATGTTGATTTACCCTCAAACAGCCGCCCCCAATCTAAATTCTTCAGTTCCTGCCTAATATTGTTATAATTAGCCTTCCCCCAATTTAGCACCTTCACCCGAGGACTACTCTTATCCTTATCCACAAGTACCTTAAAACTTATGGAATTATGGTCACTGTTCCCGAAATGCTCCCCTACTGAAACTTCGACCACCTGGCCGGGCTCATTCCCCAATACCAGGTCCAGAATGGCCCCATCCCTAGTTGGACTATCTACATATTGTTTCAAGAGGCCCTCCTGGATGCTCCTCACAAATTCTGCCCCATCCAAGCCCCTAGCACTAAGTGAGTCCCAGTCAATATTGGAGAAGTTAAAATCACCCACCACTACAACCCTGTTACCTTTACATCTTTCCAAAATCTGTCTACATATCTGCTCCTCTACCTCCCGCTGGCTGTTGGGAGGCCTGTAGAAAACCCCCAACATCGTGACTGCACCCTTCCTATTCCTGAGCTCCACCCATATTGCCTCGCTGCATGACCCCTCCGAGGTGTCCTCCCGCAGTACAGCTGTGATATTCTCCTTAACCAGTAATGCAACTCCTCCATCCCTTTTACATCCCCCTCCATCCCGCCTGAAGCTTCTAAATCCTTGAACATTTAGCTGCCAATCCTGTCCTTCCCTCAACCAAGTCTCTGTAATAGCAACAACATCATAGTTCCAAGTACTAATCCAAGCTTGAAGTTCATCTGCCTTACCTGTTATACTTCTCACATTGAAACAAATGCACTTCAGACCACCAGTCCCGCTGTGCTCCGCAACATCTCCCTGCCTGCTCTTCCTCTTAGTCTTACTGGCCTTATTTACTATGTCAAAGAACAAAGAACAAAGAAAATTACAGCACAGGAACAGGCCCTTCGGCCCTCCAAGCCTGCGCCGATCCAGATCCTCTCTCTAAACATGTCACCTATTTTCTAAGGGTCTGTATCTCTTTGCTTCCTGCCCATTCATGTATCTGTCTGGATACATCTTAAAAGACGCTATCGTGCCCGCGTCTACCACCTCCGCTGGTAATGCGTTCCAGACACCCACCACCCTCTGCGTAAAGAACTTTCCACGCATATCCCCCCTAAACTTTTCCCCTTTCACTTTGAACTCGTGACCCCTAGTAATTGAATCCCCCACTCTGGGGAAAAAGCTTCTTGCTATCCACCCTGTCTATACCTCTCATGATTTTGTACACCTCAATCAGGTCCCCCCTCAACCTCCTCATTTATTTCACTTGCTGTCCTACTGCTCTGGTTCCCACCCCCCTGCCACACTAGTTTAAAGCCTCCCGAGTGACACTAGCAAACCTCGCAGCCAGGATATTAGTGCCCTTCCAGTTTAGATGCAACCCGTCCTTCTTGTACAGGTCCCATCTGTCCCTGAAGAGATCCCAATGATCCAGATATCTGAAACCCTCCCTTCTACACCAGCTGTTCAGCCACGTGTTTAGCTGCACTATCTTCCTATTTCTAACCTCACTGGTACTTGGCACAGGGAGTAATCCCGAGATTACAACCCTAGAGGTCCTGTTTTTTAACTTACAACCGAACTCCCTGAACTACCCCGGCAGGACCTCGTCACCCTTCCTGCCTATGTCATTAGTACCAATGTGTACCACATCCTCTGTCTGTTCACCCTCCCCCTTCAGAATGCCCCCTGTCTGTTAAGAGACATCCTTGACCCTGGCACCAGGGAGGCAACATACCATCCTGGAGTCTCTTTCACGTCCACAGAAGCGCCTATCTGTGCCCCTGACTATCGAGTCCCCTATAACTATTGCTCTTCTGCGCTTTGTCCCTCCCTGCTGAACAACAGAGGCAGCCGTGGTGCCACTGCTCTGGCTGCTGTTGTTTTCTCCTGATAGGCCATCCCCCCCAACAGTATCCAAAACGGTATACTTGTTAGAGAGGGGAAAGCCACAGGGGATTCCTGCACTGACTGCCTGCCCCTTTTAGAATTAGAATTAGAATATTACAGCGCAGTACAGGCCCTTCGGCCCTCGATGTTGCGCCGATCATCTGACCTACACTATTCCATTTACATCCATATGTCTATCCAATGACCACTTAAATGCCCTTAAAGTTGGCGAGTCTACTACTGTTGCAGGCAGGGCGTTCCACGCCCCTACTACTCTCTGCGTAAAGAAACTACCTCTGACATCTGTCCTATATCTTTCACCCCTCAACTTAAAGCTATGTCCCCTCGTGTTTGCCATCCTCATCCGAGGAAAAAGACTCTCACTATCCACCCTATCTAACCCTCTGATTATCTTGTATGTCTCTATTAAGTCACCTCTCCTCCTCCTTCTCTCTAACGAAAACAACCCCAAGTCCCTCAGCCTTTCCTCGTAAGACCTTCCCTCCATACCAGGCAACATCCTAGTAAATCTCCTCTGCACCCTTTCCAAAGCTTCCACATCCTTCCTATAATGCGGTGACCAGAACTGCACGCAATACTCCAGGTGCGGCCTCACCAGAGTTTTGTACAGCTGCATCATGACCCCGTGGCTCCGAAACTCGATCCCCCTACTAATAAAGGCTAACACACCATATGCCTTCTTAACAGCCCTATTAACCTGGGTAGCAACTTTCAGGGATTTATGTACCTGGACACCAAGATCTCTCTGCTCATCTACACTACCAAGAATCTTCCCATTAGCCCAGTACTCTGCATTGCTGTTACTCCTTCCAAAGTGAATCACCTCACACTTCTCCGCATTAAACTCCATTTGCCATCTCTCAGCCCAGCTCTGCAGCCTATCTATGTCCCTCTGTACCCTACAACACCCTTCGACACTATCCAGAACTCCACCGACCTTCGTGTCATCCGCAAATTTACTAACCCACCCTTCTACACCCTCATCCAGGTCGTTTATAAAAATGACAAACAGCAGTGGCCCCAAAACAGAACCTTGCGGTACACCACTAGTAACTAAACTCCAGGATGAACATTTGCCATCAACCACCACCCTCTGTCTTCTTTCAGCTAGCCAATTTCTGATCCAAAGCTCTAAATCACCTTCAACCCCATACTTCCGTATTTTCTGCAATAGCCTACCGTGGGGAACCTTATCAAACGCCTTACTGAAATCCATATACACCACATCCACGGCTTTACCCTCATCCACCTGTTTGGTCACCTTCTCGAAAAACTCAATAAGGTTTGTGAGGCACGACCTACCTTTCACAAAACCGTGCTGACTATCGCAAATGAACTTATTCTTTTCAAGATGATTATAAATCCTGTCTCTTATAACCTTTTCCAACATTTTACCCACAACCGAAGTAAGGCTCACAGGTCTATAATTACCAGGGCTGTCTCTACTCCCCTTCTTGAACAAGGGGACAACATTTGCTATCCTCCAGTCCTCCGGCACTACTCCTGTCGACAATGACGACATAAAGATCAAGGACAAAGGCTCTGCAATCTCCTCCCTGGCTTCCCAGAGAATCCTAGGATAAATCCCATCTGGCCCAGGGGACTTATCTATTTTCACTCTTTCCAAAATTGCTAACACCTCCTCCTTGTGAACCTCAATCCCATCTAGCCTAGTAGCCTGAATCTCAGTATTCTCCTCGGCAACATTTTCTTTCTCTACTGTAAATACTGACGAAAAATATTCATTTAACGCTTCCCCTATCTCCTCTGATTTCACACACAACTTCCCACTACTGTCCTTGATTGGCCCTAATCTAACTCTAGTCATTCTTTTATTCCTGATATACCTATAGAAAGCCTTAGGGTTTTCTTTGATCCTATCCGCCAATGACTTCTAGCGGTCACCCATCTATCTGCCTGCACCTTGGGTGTAACCACTTCTCTAAAACTCCTGTCTATGTTGCATTCCGTCACCTGCATGTTCCTCAGTGCATCCAATTGCTGCTCCAACCGATCCATGCGGTCTGTGAGGAGCTGCAACTGGGTACACTTCCTGCAGATGTAGTCACCCGGAACGCTGGAAGTGTCACGGACCTCCCACATCTCACAGGTGAAGCACTTCACCCCTCTAACTGACATTTCTAGCACTAATTAATGAATTAATTTAAAATAAATACTTATTAAATCCTTACTAAATTATGTTACAATTAACTATATGGTCTCTGGTGCTAGATTTCTACTATAAATATTAAATGCTGACTAAATACAGTAATCTCCTCCCTCTGGTTTAATTACTCTTATTAATTAGTTAATTAGAGTTTTAATCAATGGATATGTTCGTCCCTCTGTCCCTCCACACTGCACTGTCAGAGGGTCAGTACTGAGGGAGTGCTGCACCGTCGGAGGGTCAGTGCTGAGGGAGTGCTGCACTGTCAGAGGGTCAGTACTGAGGGAGTGCTGCACTGTCAGAGGGTCAGTACTGAGGGAGTGCTGCACTGTCAGAGGGTCAGTACTGAGGGAGTGCTGCACCGTCGGAGGGTCAGTGCTGAGGGAGTGCTGCACTGTCAGAGGGTCAGTACTGAGGGAGTGCTGCACTGTCAGAGGGTCAGTACTGAGGGAGTGCTGCACTGTCGGATTGTCAGTACTGAGGGAGTGCTGCACTGTCAGAGGGTCAGTACTGAGGGAGTGCTGCACTGTCAGAGGGTCAGTACTGAGGGAGTGCTGCACTGTCAGAGGGTCAGTACTGAGGGAGTGCTGCACTGTCAGAGGGTCAGTACTGAGGGAGTGCTGCACTGTCGGATTGTCAGTACTGAGGGAGTGCTGCACTGTCAGAGGGTCAGTACTGAGGGAGTGCTGCACTGTCAGAGGGTCAGTACTGAGGGAGTGCTGCACTGTCAGAGGGTCAGTACTGAGGGAGTGCTGCACTGTCGGAGGGTCAGTACTGAGGGAGTGCTGCACTGTCGGAGGGTCAGTGCTGAGGGAGTGCTGCACTGTCAGAGGGTCAGTACTGAGGGAGTGCTGCACTGTCAGAGGGTCAGTACTGAGGGAGTGCTGCACTGTCGGATTGTCAGTACTGAGGGAGTGCTGCACTGTCAGAGGGTCAGTACTGAGGGAGTGCTGCACTGTCAGAGGGTCAGTACTGAGGGAGTGCTGCACTGTCAGAGGGTCAGTACTGAGGGAGTGCTGCACTGTCAGAGGGTCAGTACTGAGGGAGTGCTGCACTGTCGGATTGTCAGTACTGAGGGAGTGCTGCACTGTCAGAGGGTCAGTACTGAGGGAGTGCTGCACTGTCAGAGGGTCAGTACTGAGGGAGTGCTGCACTGTCGGATTGTCAGTACTGAGGGAGTGCTGCACTGTCGGAGGGTCAGTACTGAGAGAGTGCCGCAATGTCGGAGGGTCAGTACTGAGAGAGTGCCGCAATGTCGGAGGGTCAGTACTGAGGGAGTGCTGCACTGTCGGAGGGTCAGTACTGAGGGAGTGCTGCACTGTCAGAGGGTCAGTACTGAGGGAGTGCTGCACTGTCGGAGGGTCAGTACTGAGGGAGTGCTGCACTGTCGGAGGGTCAGTACTGAGGGAGTGCTGCACTGTCAGAGGGTCAGTACTGAGGGAGTGCTGCACTGTCGGAGGGTCAGTACTGAGAGAGTGCTGCACTGTCGGATTGTCAGTACTGAGGGAGTGCTGCACTGTCGGAGGGTCAGTACTGAGGGAGTGCTGCACTGTCAGAGGGTCAGTACTGAGGGAGTGCCGCACTGTCGGATTGTCAGTACTGAGGGAGTGCCGCACTGTCGGATTGTCAGTACTGAGGGAGTGCCGCACTGTCGGATTGTCAGTACTGAGGGAGTGCTGCACTGTCAGAGTCAGTACTGAGGGAGTGCCGCACTGTCGGAGGGTCAGTACTGAGAGAGTGCCGCACTGTCAGAGGGTCAGTACTGAGGGAGTGCTGCACTGTCAGAGGGTCAGTACTGAGAGAGTGCCGCACTGTCAGAGGGTCAGTACTGAGGGAGTGCTGCACTGTCGGAGGGTCAGTACTGAGGGAGTGCTGCACTGTCAGAGGGTCAGTACTGAGGTTGTGTCTGACACTATAGAATTACAAGTCTTTCTGTCCTTTCTCATAGTTAAGAATCTTTGCAATTCTTTCTCAACAGGAAATTGCAGATGATCCTCAGTTTATTCTGGCTGGAGCCTCTCGAACAGACGTGTGTCAGGGAGCCCTGGGTGAGTTTTGGAAAATAGGGCCTTGGAGAAATCACTCAGTATCTAACCCTTTTTTTTAATGTCGAGGGGGCCTTGATTCCTCAGGCCCCCTTTATATACATTTTTTAAATAACTTCATTAAAAACAAAGAAATTAAATAAAACTCAAATTAAAATGCCATTCTCGGCGTCGACAATGCACTCCAGTCCCTGCGGTGCCCACCGGTCGCGGAAGGCCTCAAGCGTACCGGCGGACACCGCATGCTCCTTTTCCAGGGACACCCGGGCGCGAACGTAACCGCGGAAGAGGGGCAGGCAATCGGGGAGGACGGACCCCCCGACGGCCCGCAACCTGGACCTGTGAATTGCCACCTTGGCCAGGCCCAGGAGCAGACCGACGAGGAGATCCTCCTCCCGGCCCAAGCCCCTCCGCACCGGGTGCCCAAAGATCAGGAGCGTGGGACCGAAGTGCAGCCAGAATTTGAGGAGCAGCCCCTTCAGATACTCAAATAGGGGCTGCAACCTCGCACACTCCGTATAAACGTGGAACACGGACTCGTCCAGGCCGCAGAAAGTACAGGCGGTCTGGGAGTCCGTGAACCTACTTAAAAGTCGATTACACGGGACCGCCCTGTCAAACTGACTCCTGACAACGCAGCCGGCCACTGAGGTCATCAGGCTGCGACGCGGTGTACACATGCACAGACGGGCTCGTGCTCTCTGCGTGTGCGCTGCGTTCTGATCTGCCAGGACAGGTTAATGCATGTGCCAATGAAATCATCGCGTGACGTGTGCATGTTCGGGCAACGTGCCTGGTTGGCCTCTGCACATGCACTTTACACGTACAGCAATACAACTCTAATGGGTATTCACCCATTCGTCAATCTCCGCTGCCCCCCCTCGCTGCTCTCTCCGCTCCCCCCCCCTCGCTGCTCTCTCCGCTCCCCCCCCCTCGCTGCTCTCTCCGCTCCCCCCCCCTCGCTGCTCTCTCCGCTCCCCCCCCCTCGCTGCTCTCTCCGCTCCCCCCCCCTCGCTGCTCTCTCCGCTCCCCCCCCCTCGCTGCTCTCTCCGCTCCCCCCCCCTCGCTGCTCTCTCCGCTGCCCCCCCTCGCTGCTCTCTCCGCTCCCCCCCCCTTGCTGCTCTCTCCGCTGCCCCCCTCCTCGCTGCACTCTCCGCTCCCCCCCTCCTCGCTGCTCTCTCCGCTCCCCCCCCCTTGCTGCTCTCTCCGCTCCCCCCCCTCGCTGCTCTCTCCGCTCCCCCCCCTCGCTGCTCTCTCCGCTCCCCCCCCCTCGCTGCTCTCTCCGCTCCCCCCCCCTCGCTGCTCTCTCCGCTCCCCCCCCCTCGCTGCTCTCTCCGCTCCCCCCCCCCTCGCTGCTCTCTCCGCTGCCCCCCATCGCTGCTCTCTCCGCTCCCCCCCCCTCGCTGCTCTCTCCGCTCCCCCCCCCTCGCTGCTCTCTCCGCTCCCCCCCCCTTGCTGCTCTCTCCGCTCCCCCCACTCGCTGCACTCTCCGCTGCCCCCCCTTGCTGCTCTCTCCGCTCCCCCCTCCTCGCTGCACTCTCCGCTCCCCCTCCTCGCTGCACTGTCCACTCCCCCCCCTCGATGCTCTCTGCGCTCCGCTCCACCCCCCCTCGCTGCTCTCTCCGCTCCGCTTCCCCCCCCCTCGCTGCTCTCTCCGCTCCCCCCCCCCTCGCCGATCTCTCCGCTCCGCTCCCCACCCCGCTCTCTCCGTTCTGCTCCCCCCCACCCCTGCTCTCTCTGCTCCGCCTCCCCCCCTCGCTGTTCTCTCCGCTGTCCCCCTCGCTACTCTCTCTGCTCCGCTCCCCCCCCGCTCTCTCCGCTCCGCTCCCCCCCTCGCTGTTCTCTCCGCTGTCCCCCTCGCTACTCTCTCTGCTCCGCTCCCCCCCCGCTCTCTCCGCTCCGCTCCCCCCCTCGCTGTTCTCTCCGCTGTCCCCCTCGCTGCTCTCTCCGCTCTGCTCCCCCCCTCGCTGTTCTCTCCGCTCCCCCCCTCGCTGTTCTCTCCGCTCCCCCCCTCGCTGTTCTCTCTGCTCCCCCCCTCGCTGCACTCTCCGCTCCCCCCCTCGCTGCTCTCTCCGCTCACCCCCTCGCTGCTCTCTCCGCTCCCCCCCTCGCTGCTCTCTCCGCTCCCCCCCTCGCTGCTCTCTCCGCTCCCCCCCTCGCTGCTCTCTCCGTTCCCCCCTCGCTGTTCTCTCCGCTCCTCCCCCTCGCTGCTCTCTCCGCTCCCCCCCTCGCTGCTCTCTCCGCTCCCCCCCTCGCTGCTCTCTCTGTTCCCCCCTCGCTGTTCTCTCCGCTCCTCCCCCTCGCTGCTCTCTCTGCTCCGCTCCACCCCCTCGCTGCTCTCTCCGCTCCGCTCCTCCCCTCGCTACTCTCTCCGCTCCGCTCCTCCCCTCGCTGCTCTCTCCGCTCCGCTCCCCCCCCGTCGCTGCTTTCTCCACTCCCCCCACTCTCTGTTCTCTCCGCTTCCCCCTCTCGCTGTTCTCTCCGCTCCCACCCTCGCTGCTCGTTCCGTTCCCCCCCTCGCTGTTCTCTCCGCTCCCCCCCTCGCTGCTCGTTCCGTTCCCCCCCTCGCTGTTCTCTCCGCTCCCCCCATCGCTGCTCTCTCCGCTCCGCTCCCCCCTGTCGCTGCTCTCTCCGCTCCGCTCCACTCCCCCCACTCTCTGCGCTCTCCGCTCCGCACCCCCCTTTCGCTGCTCTCTCCGCTCCGCTGCCCCCCCTCGCTGCTCTCTCCGCTCCGCTCCCCCCTTTCGCTGCTCTCTCCGCTCCGCTCCCCCCCCCCGCTCTCTCCGCTCCGCTCCCCCCCTCGCTGTTCTCTCCGCTCCGCTCCCCCCCTCGCTGTTCTCTCCGCTCCCCCCCTCGCTGCTCTCTCCGCTGCCCCCCTCGCTGCTCTCTCCGCTCCCCCCCTCGCTGCTCTCTCCGCTCCCCCCCTCGCGGCTCTCTCCGCTCCCCCCCTCGCTGTTCTCTCCGCTCCCCCCCTCGCTGTTCTCTCCGCTCCTCCCCTCGCTACTCTCTCCGCTCCGCTCCTCCCCTCGCTGCTCTCTCCGCTCCGCTCCCCCCCGTCGCTGCTTTCTCCACTCCCCCCACTCTCTGTTCTCTCCGCTTCCCCCCCGTCGCTGCTTTCTCCACTCCCCCCCTCGCTGTTCTCTCCGCTCCCCCCCTCGCTGCTCGTTCCGTTCCCCCCCTCGCTGTTCTCTCCGCTCCCCCCATCGCTGCACTCTCCGCTCCCCCCTCCTCGCTGCACTCTCCGCTCCGCTCCCCCCACTCTCTGCGCTCTCCGCTCCGCCCTTTCGCTGCTCTCTCCGCTCTGCTCCCCCCCCCCTCGCTGCTCTCTCCGCTCTGCTCCCTCCCCCTCGCTGCTCTCTCCGCTCCGCTCCCCCCCTCGCTAGCTCTTTCCGCTCCGCTCCCCCCCCCTCGCTGCACTCTCCGCTCCGCTCCCCCCCTCGCTGCTCTCTCCGCTCCGCTCCCCACCCCACTCTCTCCGTTCTGCCTCCCCCCTCGCTGTTCTCTCCACTGTCCCCCTCGCTACTCTCTCTGCTCCGCTCCGCTCCCCCCCTCGCTGTTCTCTCCGCTCCCCCCCTCGCTGCTCTCTCCGTTTCCCCCCTCGCTGTTCTCTCCGCTCCGCCCCCTCGCTGCTCTCTCCGCTCCGCTCCACCCCCTCGCTGCTCTCTCCGCTCCGCTCCTCCCCTCGCTGCTCTCTCCGCTCCGCTCCCCCCCGTCGCTGCTTTCTCCACTCCCCCCACTCTCTGTTCTCTTCGCTTCCCCCCCTCGCTGTTCTCTCCGCTCCCCCCCTCGCTGCTCGTTCCGTTCCCCCCCTCGCTGTTTTCTACGCTCCCCCCCTCGCTGTTTTCTACGCTCCCCCCATCGCTGCACTCTCCGCTCCCCCCTCCTCGCTGCACTCTTCGCTCCGCTCCGCTCCCCCCCACTCTCTGCGCTCTCCGCTCCGCACCCCCCTTTCGCTGCTCTCTCCGCTCCGCTGCCCCCCCTCGCTGCTCTCTCCGCTCTGCTCCCCCCCCCTCGCTTCTCTCTCCGCTCCGCCCCTCGCTAGCTCTTTCCGCTCCGCTCCCCGCCCCTCGCTGTTCTCTCCGCTCCCCGCCCCTCGCTGTTCTCTCCGCTCCCCGCCCCTCGCTGTTCTCTCCGCTCCCCGCCCCTCGCTGTTCTCTCAGCTCTCCCCCCTTCGCTGTTCTCTTCGCTCCCCGCCCCTCGCTGCTCTCTCCGCTCCCCCCTTCGCTGTTCTCTCCGGCCACGCTGCTCCCTACCCTTCGCTGTTCTCTCCGCTCCCCCCCCCCGGCTGTTCTCTCCGCTCCCCGCCCCCCTCGCTGTTCTCTCCGCTCCCCACCTCGCTGTTCTCTCCGCTCCCCGCCCCCCTCGCTGTTCTCTCCGCTCCCCGCCCCCCTCGCTGTTCTCTCCGCTCCCCACCTCGCTGTTCTCTCGGCTCCCCGCCCCCCTCGCTGTTAGTTTAGAGATACAGCACTGAAACAGGCCCTTCGGCCCACCGAGTCTGTGCCGACCATCAACCACCCATTTTATACTAATCCTACACTAATTCCACATTACTACCACATCCCCACCTGTCCCTATATTTCCCTACCACCTACCGATACGAGGGGCAATTTATAATGGCCAATTAACCTATCAACCTGCAAGACTTTGGCATGTGGGAGGAAACCGGAGCACCCGGAGAAAACCCACGCAGACACAGGGAGAACTTGCAAACTCCACACAGGCAGTACCCAGAATTGAACCCGGGTCCCTGGAGCTGTGAGGCTGCGGTGCTAACCACTGCACCACTGTGCCACCCACTCTGCCTGGCCTGGCCTGAGAGAGAGAGACAGAGTGAAAGGAGCCTGGCCTGGTCTGGTCTGGTCTGAGAGTGAGACAGAGAGAGAGAGTGAGACAGAGAGACAGAGAGAGAGACAGAGAGAGAGACAGAGAGAGAGACAGAGAGAGAGACAGAGAGAGAGACAGAGAGAGAGACAGAGAGAGAGAGACAGAGACAGAGACAGAGAGAGAGAGAGAGAGAGAGAGAGAGACAGAGAGAGAGAGAGACAGAGAGAGACAGAGAGAAACCGAGGAAGTACAGAGGGTCAGAGGGACCTTGGTGTACTTGTCCATAGATCACTGAAGGCAGCAGCACAGGTAGATAAGGTGGTTAAGAAGGCATATGGGATACTTGCCTTTATTAGCTGAGGCATAGAATATAACAGCAGGGAGGTTATGATGGAGCTGTATAAAACGCTAGTTAGGCCACAGCTGGAGTACTGTGTACAGTTCTGGGCACCACACTATAGGAAGGATGTGATTACACTGGAGAGGGTGCAGAGGAGATTCACCAGGAAGTTGCCTGGGCTGGAGCATTTCAGCTATGAAGAGAGACTGGATAGGCTGGGGTTGTTTTCCTTCGAGCAGAGAAGGCTGAGGGGGGACATGATTGAGATATACAAAATTATGAGGGGCATTGATAGGGTAGATAGGAAGAGGCTTTTTCCCTTAGCAGAGGGGTCAATAACCAGGGGGCATAGATTTAAGGTAAGGGGCAGGAGGTTTTGAGGGGATTTGAGGAAAAATGTTTTCACCCAGAGGGTGGTTGGAATCTAGAACGCACTGCCTGAAGAGGTGGTAGAGGCAGGAACCCTCAACAACATTTGCGATGGGCCGAAGGGCCTGTTTCTGTGTTATATAACTGTATGTTTCTATGAGAGAAGCCTGGCCTGGAAAACAGGAGAAGCTGACACAGTGCAACTGTCTGCCTCAGATCCAGAACTGTCTTGGGATCTGGTGTTCACATCCTTCCCTCTCTCTGGAATTTCCTCCAGTCCTACAGCCACCTCAGATCTCTGCACTCCTCCAGTTCTGGCTGCTTGATTTTAATGGCTCCACCACTGATGGCCGTGCTTCCAGCCGCCTTGGTCCTTAGCTCTGGAATTCCCTTCCTAAACCTCTCCCCCTCTCTACCTCGCTTTCCTCCTTTCAGACACTCTTTTAAACCTACCTCATTGACCCAGCTTTTGGTCACCGGCCCAAATATCTCCTTCTGCGGCTCACTGTCAAATATTGTTTGATAACACTCTCGTGAAGCACCTTGGGATCTTTGCCAACACCGCCTCCCTTCCCCCTCTCCTCTCCCTGTTCATGCTCCACTCTATCACCCCCCCCTCACCCCTCCCCCCATTCCCCCTTTCCCTCGTTCTGTCCCTCCACTGACTGGGCCTGCTGCGGTTCTGGTTGTGGTTCTGGTTGTGAGATCCCATGTGCCTGTGTGCTATGCCCTCAGATTCTGGGTTCTGGTTGTGGTTGTGGTTCTGGTTGTGGTTCTGGTACTGGTTGTGGTTCTGGTTCTGTTTGTGGTTGTGGTTCTGGTACTGGTTGTGGTTGTGGTACTGGTTGTGGTTGTGGTACTGGTTGTGGTTCTGGTACTGGTTGTGGTTCTGGTTCTGTTTGTGGTTGTGGTTCTGGTACTGGTTGTGGTTGTGGTACTGGTTGTGGTTGTGGTACTGGTTGTGGTTCTGGTACTGGTTGTGGTTCTGGTTCTGTTTGTGGTTGTGGTTCTGGTACTGGTTGTGGTTCTGGTTCTGTTTGTGGTTGTGGTTCTGGTACTGGTTGTGGTTGTGGTTGTGGTTGTGGTTGTGGTACTGGTTGTGGTTGTGGTACTGGTTGTGGTTGTGGTTCTGGTTGTGGTTGTGGTTGTGGTTGTGGTTCTGGTTGTGGTTGTGGTTGTGGTACTGGTTGTGGTTCTGGTACTGGTTGTGGTTCTGGTTCTGTTTGTGGTTGTGGTTCTGGTACTGGTTGTGGTTGTGGTTGTGGTTGTGGTTGTGGTTCTGGTACTGGTTGTGGTTGTGGTTGTGGTTGTGGTTGTGGTTCTGGTACTGGTTGTGGTTCTGGTTCTGTTTGTGGTTGTGGTTCTGGTACTGGTTGTGGTTGTGGTTGTGGTTGTGGTTGTGGTTCTGGTACTGGTTGTGGTTCTGGTTCTGTTTGTGGTTGTGGTTCTGGTACTGGTTGTGGTTCTGGTTCTGTTTGTGGTTGTGGTTCTGGTACTGGTTGTGGTTGTGGTTGTGGTTGTGGTTGTGGTTCTGGTACTGGTTGTGGTTCTGGTTCTGTTTGTGGTTGTGGTTCTGGTTCTGGTTGTGGTTGTGGTTGTGGTTGTGGTTCTGGTACTGGTTGTGGTTGTGGTACTGGTTGTGGTTGTGGTACTGGTTGTGGTTCTGGTACTGGTTGTGGTTCTGGTTCTGTTTGTGGTTGTGGTTCTGGTACTGGTTGTGGTTCTGGTACTGGTTGTGGTTGTGGTACTGGTTGTGGTTGTGGTACTGGTTGTGGTTCTGGTACTGGTTGTGGTTCTGGTTCTGTTTGTGGTTGTGGTTCTGGTTCTGGTTGTGGTTGTGGTTGTGGTTGTGGTTCTGGTACTGGTTGTGGTTGTGGTACTGGTTGTGGTTGTGGTACTGGTTGTGGTTCTGGTACTGGTTGTGGTTCTGGTTCTGTTTGTGGTTGTGGTTCTGGTACTGGTTGTGGTTCTGGTACTGGTTGTGGTTGTGGTACTGGTTGTGGTTCTGGTACTGGTTGTGGTTCTGGTACTGGTTGTGGTTCTGGTTCTGTTTGTGGTTGTGGTTCTGGTTCTGGTTGTGGTTGTGGTTGTGGTTGTGGTTCTGGTACTGGTTGTGGTTCTGGTACTGGTTGTGGTTCTGGTACTGGTTGTGGTTCTGGTTCTGTTTGTGGTTGTGGTTCTGGTTCTGGTTGTGGTTGTGGTTGTGGTTGTGGTTCTGGTACTGGTTGTGGTTGTGGTACTGGTTGTGGTTGTGGTACTGGTTGTGGTTCTGGTACTGGTTGTGGTTCTGGTTCTGTTTGTGGTTGTGGTTCTGGTACTGGTTGTGGTTCTGGTACTGGTTGTGGTTGTGGTACTGGTTGTGGTTGTGGTACTGGTTGTGGTTCTGGTACTGGTTGTGGTTCTGGTTCTGTTTGTGGTTGTGGTTCTGGTACTGGTTGTGGTTCTGGTACTGGTTGTGGTTCTGGTTCTGTTTGTGGTTGTGGTTCTGGTACTGGTTGTGGTTCTGGTACTGGTTGTGGTTCTGGTTCTGTTTGTGGTTGTGGTTCTGGTACTGGTTGTGGTTCTGGTACTGGTTGTGGTTGTGGTACTGGTTGTGGTTCTGGTACTGGTTGTGGTTCTGGTTCTGTTTGTGGTTGTGGTTCTGGTACTGGTTGTGGTTCTGGTTCTGGTTCTGGTTGTGGTTCTGGTTCTGGTACTGGTTGTGGTTGTGGTTGTGGTTGTGGTACTGGTTCTCGTGGTTGTGGTACTGGTACTGGTACTGGTTGTGGTTCTGGTACTGGTTCTGGTTCTGGTTGTGGTTGTGGTACTGGTTGTGGTTCTGGTTCTGGTTGTGGTTCTGGTTCTGGTACTGGTTGTGGTTGTGGTTCTGGTACTGGTTGTGGTTCTGGTTGTGGTTGTGGTACTGGTTCTCGTGGTTGTGGTACTGGTACTGGTACTGGTTGTGGTACTGGTTGTGGTACTGGTACTGGTTGTGAGGTCCCATGTGCCTGTGTGCTATGCCCTCAGATTCTGGGTTCTGGTTCTGGTACTGGTTCTGGTTCTGGTTGTGGTTCTGGTTCTGTTTGTGGTTGTGGTTCTGGTTGTGGTTCTGGTTCTGGTTCTGGTTCTGGTTCTGGTTGTGGGGTCCCATGTTCCTGTGTGCTATGTCCTCAGATTCTGTGTTCCCCCCTGCAGGTTGTGGTTGTGGTTGTGGTTCTGGTTCTGGTTGTGGTTGTGGTTGTGGTTGTGGTTCTGGTTGTGGGGTCCCATGTGCCTGTGTGCTATGTCCTCAGATTCTGTGTTCCCCCCTGCAGGTTCTGGTTGTGGTTGTGGTTGTGGTTCTGGTTCTGGTTGTGGTTGTGGTTGTGGTTCTGGTTGTGGTTGTGGTTGTGGTTGTGGTTCTGGTTGTGGTTGTGGTTCTGGTTCTGGTTCTGGTTCTGGTTCTGGTTGTGGGGTCCCATGTTCCTGTGTGCTATGTCCTCAGATTCTGTGTTCCCCCCTGCAGGTTCTGGTTGTGGTTGTGGTTGTGGTTGTGGTTGTGGTTCTGGTTCTGGTTGTGGTTCTGGTTCTGGTTCTGGTTGTGGTTGTGGTTCTGGTTCTGGTTGTGGTTCTGGTTGTGGGGTCCCATGTGCCTGTGTGCTATGTCCTCAGATTCTGTGTTCCCCCCTGCAGGTTCTGGTTGTGGTTGTGGTTGTGGTTCTGGTTGTGGTTGTGGTTCTGGTTGTGGTTGTGGTTGTGGTTGTGGTTGTGGTTCTGGTTGTGGTTGTGGTTGTGGTTCTGGTTCTGGTTCTGGTTCTGGTTCTGGTTGTGGGGTCCCATGTTCCTGTGTGCTATGTCCTCAGATTCTGTGTTCCCCCCTGCAGGTTCTGGTTGTGGTTGTGGTTGTGGTTGTGGTTCTGGTTCTGGTTGTGGTTCTGGTTCTGGTTCTGGTTGTGGTTGTGGTTCTGGTTCTGGTTGTGGTTCTGGTTGTGGGGTCCCATGTGCCTGTGTGCTATGTCCTCAGATTCTGTGTTCCCCCCTGCAGGTTCTGGTTGTGGTTGTGGTTGTGGTTCTGGTTGTGGTTGTGGTTCTGGTTGTGGTTGTGGTTGTGGTTGTGGTTGTGGTTCTGGTTGTGGTTGTGGTTGTGGTTCTGGTTCTGGTTCTGGTTCTGGTTCTGGTTGTGGGGTCCCATGTTCCTGTGTGCTATGTCCTCAGATTCTGTGTTCCCCCCTGCAGGTTCTGGTTCTGGTTGTGGTTGTGGTTGTGGTTGTGGTTGTGGTTGTGGTTCTGGTTCTGGTTGTGGTTGTGGTTCTGGTTGTGGTTGTGGTTCTGGTTGTGGTTCTGGTTCTGGTTGTGGTTCTGGTTCTGGTTCTGGTTGTGGTTGTGGTTCTGGTTCTGGTTGTGGTTCTGGTTGTGGTTCTGGTTGTGGTTCTGGTTGTGGTTCTGGTTGTGGTTGTGGTTCTGGTTGTGGTTCTGGTTGTGGTTGTGGTTCTGGTTCTGGTTCTGGTTCTGGTTCTGGTTGTGGTTCTGGTTGTGGTTGTGGTTCTGGTTGTGGTTGTGGTTGTGGTTCTGGTTGTGGTTCTGGTTGTGGTTCTGGTTGTGGTTCTGGTTGTGGTTGTGGTTCTGGTTGTGGTTGTGGTTCTGGTTGTGGTTGTGGTTCTGGTTGTGGTTCTGGTTGTGGTTCTGGTTGTGGTTGTGGTTCTGGTTGTGGTTCTGGTTCTGGTTGTGGTTGTGGTTCTGGTTGTGGTTCTGGTTGTGGTTCTGGTTCTGGTTGTGGTTGTGGTTCTGGTTCTGGTTCTGGTTGTGGGGTCCCATGTTCCTGTGTGCTATGTCCTCAGATTCTGTGTTCCCCCCTGCTGGTTGTGGTTGTGGTTCTGGTTGTGGTTGTGGTTGTGGTTGTGGTTCTGGTTGTGGTTGTGGTTCTGGTTGTGGTTCTGGTTGTGGTTGTGGTTCTGGTTCTGGTTGTGGTTCTGGTTGTGGGGTCCCATGTTCCTGTGTGCTATGTCCTCAGATTCTGTGTTCCCCCCTGCAGGTTCTGGTTCTGGTTGTGGTTGTGGTTGTGGTTGTGGTTGTGGTTGTGGTTCTGGTTCTGGTTGTGGTTGTGGTTCTGGTTGTGGTTGTGGTTCTGGTTGTGGTTCTGGTTCTGGTTGTGGTTCTGGTTCTGGTTCTGGTTGTGGTTGTGGTTCTGGTTCTGGTTGTGGTACTGGTTGTGGTTCTGGTTGTGGTTCTGGTTGTGGTTCTGGTTGTGGTTCTGGTTGTGGTTGTGGTTCTGGTTCTGGTTCTGGTTCTGGTTGTGGTTGTGGTTCTGGTTCTGGTTGTGGTTCTGGTTGTGGTTCTGGTTGTGGTTCTGGTTCTGGTTCTGGTTCTGGTTGTGGTTGTGGTTCTGGTTCTGGTTCTGGTTGTGGTTGTGGTTCTGGTTCTGGTTCTGGTTGTGGTTCTGGTTCTGGTTCTGGTTGTGAGGTCCCATGTTCCTGTGTGCTATGTCCTCAGATTCTGTGTTCCCCCCTGCAGGTGACTGCTGGCTCCTCGCTGCCATTGCCTCGCTTACCTTGAATGAGAGGATATTACACCGGGTTGTGCCTCACGGACAGAGTTTTGAGGAGGAGTATGCCGGTATCTTCCATTTCCAGGTATATCCCTGAACTGAGGATGACAAGGAAATAGACACCATCCCTGGGAGGTCTCGGGGAACGAGGGAAGACTGGGGCAGGGGCATACTGGAGAAGGTTGGGATGGCTTTGGAGGGCGGTGAGGGGTGTACAGGGTGTGGGTTGGTTGGGCTGATGAGGGGGCTGGGTCGGGGACTGACTGAAGGGTTACAAGAGCGTAAGAAACAGCAGTAGGCCATTCGGCCCCTCGAGCCTGCTCCACCATTCAACTGGATCATGGCTGATCTGATTGTGGTCTCAGCTCCACTTTCCTGCCTGTCCCCCAGAACCCTTCACTCCCTTGTAGATCAAAACTCTGTCTAACTCAGCCTTGAATATATTCAGTGACCCAGCCTCCACTACTCTCTGGGGAAGAGAATTCCAAAGATTAACTTCCCTCTGAGAGAAGAAATTCCTCCTCATCTCTGTCTTAAAAGGGAGACCCCGTATTCTGAAACTGTGTCCCCAGTTCTAGACTCCCCCACGAGGGGAAACATCCTCTCAGTATTTACTCTGTCAAGTCCCCTCAGAATCTTATATGTTTCAATAAGATCACCTCTCATTCTTCTAAACTCCAATGAGTAAAGACCCAACCTGCTCAACCTTTCCTCATAAAACAAACCCTTCATCCCAGGAATCAGCCCAGTGAACCTTCTCTGATCTGCTTCCAATGCAGTTAAGTAAGGAGACCAAAACTGTTCTGCAGTTCTCTGGTGCAGTCTCACCTTCCTTCCCCAAGCAGAACAGCTGGAGTTTCTCCAGTCTATCCACATAACTGAACTTCCTGACCCCTGGAACCATTCTCCTAAATCTTCTCTGCAGCCTCTCGAAAGCCTTCATGTCCAACCTAACATGCAGTGCCCAGGACAGTTCAGGCCAAACCAATGTTTTATAAACAAAAACAAGAAATGCTGGAATCACTCAGCAGGTCTAGCAGCATCTGTGGAAAGAGAAGCAGAGTTAACGTTTCGGGTCAGTGACCCTTCTTCGGAACTGACAAACTGTTCTGCAGTTCTCTGGTGCAGTCTCACCTTCCTTCCCCAAACAGAACAGCTGGAGTTTCTCCAGTCTATCCACATAACTGAACTTCCTGACCCCTGGAACCATTCTCCTAAATCTTCTCTGCAGCCTCTCGAAAGCCTTCATGTCCAACCTAACATGCAGTGCCCAGGACAGTTCAGGCCAAACCAATGTTTTATAAACAAAAACAAGAAATGCTGGAATCACTCAGCAGGTCTAGCGGCATCTGTGGAAAGAGAAGCAGAGTTAACGTTTCGGGTCAGTGACCCTTCTTCGGAACTGACAAACTGTTCTGCAGTTCTCTGGTGCAGTCTCACCTTCCTTCCCCAAACAGAACAGCTGGAGTTTCTCCAGTCTATCCACATAACTGAACTTCCTGACCCCTGGAACCATTTCATAAAGGTTTATCCTTGCTTTAATATTGCTCCATTAATAAAACTAAGGGTCGTGTATTTCTTTTCCCCACAATTTTCTGAACTTGCACTAACACCTTCAAAGATTTGTGTCTAAATAATCCCCAGGTCCCTCCACTCTGACACAGAAACGGTTCAGGCAAGTTACAGAGCGACATATTTATTAACAAAACTCTGAGTCACATGTTCTGTGCCTCTGGGAAAGCGAGTGGATTCCTGGCAATGGTTCAAACTGACAACAAACTGCGGCACCAGTCAGTGCAAGTTCCAGGAGAGGCAGCTTGTATTAACTGTTGGTGGGGAGCTCAGCCTGGAGCCTGGAACCAATCCCAATCCGGGCCTCAGGCTGTGACTCACTCTACAGATTCTCAGCCTCAGCAACCACACAGGAAGCCTGGCAAAGGGAAGGCTGGGCACAATCTGATTCAGCAGGCAAGGCACAAACTGTGGCTTGCACCCAGTGGAGTGGACCTGGGCCTGGGCCTGGGCCGAGTAACACACAGGTTCCCAGTTCAATCCCAGCGGGGGAAGATGTGAAGCAGGATTTTATAAATCTACTTCACAGCCTAAACTGGTCACATCTGCTCCATGAATGTGCTTCAGGTAATGGAGCAGGCTGTACTAACCCAGTCCGGCCTACATGTGACTCCAGCATGGGGATGACTCAACACTCTCACAGATACTGGCAATGGACAATAAAAATCAGCCAGTGTTGGTACATATCCTGTGATCGAATCAAAAATCCAGGCCTCAGGCTTCCTGCCCACTACATCAACCACACCCAGCTGCGGTAGTCCAGCAAGATAGGCCGGGACAGGGAGGGGCGGAGGAGGCGGAGGAGGCAAGGGGTAGGTCAGATATATCCATTTCAGATCAGACAGCCAACACATCGTTTAACAGCCCCTCGATCCTGTCACACAGGAAGAGGAGGGGGCCATTCAGCCCCTCGATCCTGTCACACAGGAAGAGGAGGGGGCCATTCAGCCCCTCGATCCTGTCACACAGGAAGAGGAGGGGGCCATTCAGCCCCTCGATCCTGTCACACAGGAAGAGGAGGGGGCCATTCAGCCCCTCGATCCTGTCACACAGGAAGAGGAGGGGGCCATTCAGCCCCTCACTTCGATCTGTTCCTCAACCACTTTGCTCAATATTCCCCAACAGAGCTCAATCAATCTCTTAGAGTCAAAGAGTTATTCAGCACAGAAACAGGCCCTTCGGCCCATCGTGTCTGTTCCGGCCATACAGCACCCAACTATTTTAATCCCATTTTCCAGTACTTGGCCTGTAGCCTTGTATGCTACGGAGTTTCAAGTGCTCATCTAAATACTTAAATGTTGTGAGGGTTCCTGCCTCTACCACCTCTTCAGGCAGTGTGTTCCAGATTCCAACCACCCTCTGGGTGAAAAAATGTTTCCTCAAATCCCCTCTAAATCTCCTGCCCCTTACCTTAAATCTATGCCCCCTGGTTATTGACCCCTCCACTAAGGGAAAAAGTTTCTTCCTATCTAACCTATCAATGCCCCTCATAATTTTGTATACCTCAATCATATCTCCCCTCAGCCTTCTCTGCTCTAAGGAAAACAACTCAGGATCTTATATGTTTCAATCAAGTCGCCTCTTACTCTTCTGAATTCCAGTGGATACAAGCCTAACTTGTCCAACCGTTCCTCATAAGACAGCCCGCCCATTCCAGGTATTATTCTAGTAAACCTTCTCTGTACCGCCTCCAACGCATTTACATCCATCCTTAAATAAGACCAGTACTGTACACAGTGCTCCAGATGTGGTCTCACCAATACCCTGTATAACCTCCCTACTTTTGTATTCAATTCCCCTCACGATAAACAATAACATTCTATTAACTTTCCTAATTACTTGCTGTACCTACATACTAACATTTTGTGATTATACCATCTTTAACATTAGCTTCTAACATTTTCCTTAAGACAGATGTTAAGCTAACTGGCCTGCAGTTTCCTGCTTTCTGTCTCCCTCCCTTTTTGAAGAAAGGAGTTACATTCGCTATTTTCCAATCTACGGAACCTTCCCCAAATCTCGAGAATTTTGGAAAATTAAAACTAACACATCAACTATCTCACTAGCCACTTCTTTTAACACCCCAGGATGAAGTCCATCAGGACCCGGGGATTGTCAGCCCGCAGTTCCAACAATCTGTTCACCACTTCCCTGGTGATTGTAATTTTCTTGGGTTCCTCCCTCCCTTCCCTTTCCTGACTTACAGTTAATACTGGGATGTTACTTGTATCCTCAATTGTGAAGACCAATGCAAAATATCTGTTCAATTCATCTGCCATCTCCTTATTATCCATTATTAATTCCCCAGACTCACTTTCTATAGGACCAACGCTCACTTTGTTAACTCTCTTCTTTTTGAAATATCTTACTATCTGTCTTTATATTTCTAGCTAGCTTTCTGTCGTACTCTAATCTTTCCCTCCTTATCAATCTTTTAGTCAGTCTTTGCTGTTTTTTATATTCTGTCCAATCTTCTGACCTGCCTCCCATCTTTGTGCAATTCTAAGCTTTTTCTTTAAGTTTTGATACTATCTTTAACTGTTTTAGTTAATCACGGATGGCGAGTCCCACCCTTGGAATCTTTCTTTCTTGTTGGAATGTATCTATTCTGTGTATTCTGAAATATCCCCTTAACTGTCTGCCACTGCATCTCTGTTGACCTATCCCTTAACCTAATTTGCCAGTTCACTTTAGCTAGCTCTGCTTTCATGCCCTCATTATTGCCCTTGTTTAAGTTTAAAATACTAGTCTTGGACCCACTCTTCTCTCCCTCAAACAGAAATCAAAGTTATGATCACTGCTACCTAACGGCACCTTCACTATGAGGTCATGAGTTAATCCTTTCTCGTTGCACGATCCCGGGTCTAGTATAGCCTGCTCTCTGGTTGGCTCCAGAATGTCCTATTCTAAGAAATTATCCCGAAAACATTCTATGTACTCTTTAATAAAAGTAAAAGTGTAGTCGAGGTCGCTGTGGGAGTCGGTGGGCTTATAATGAATATTAGTAGACAACTATCCCCGGAGATGGAGACAGAGAAGTCAAGGAAGGGAAGGGAGGTGTCGGAGATGGACCATGTAAAGGTGAGAGAAGGGTGGAAATTAGAAACAAATTTGATAAAGTTTTCCAGTTCGGGGCGGGAGCAGGAAACGGCACCGATACAGTCATCAATGTACCGGAAAAAGAGTTGGGGGAGGGGGCCTGAGTAGGACTGGAACAAGGAATGTTCGACATATCCCACAAAAAGACAGGCATAACTAGGACCCATGCGGGTACCCATAGCGACACCTTTTACTTGAAGGAAATGCATGGAGTTGAAGGAGAAGTTGTTCAATGTGAGAACAAGTTCAGCCAGGCGGAGGAGGGTGTTGGTGGTTGGGGACTGGCTGGGCCTCTGTTCCAGGAAGAAGCGGAGAGCCCTCAAACCATCCTGGTGGGGGATGGAGGTGTAGAGAGATTGGACGTCCATAGTGAAGAGGAGGCGGTTGGGGCCAGGAAACCTCTGGAGGTTCTTGAGCAAATTGTCATAGGGAGTGACAAGGTATTGGAGGTTTTGGAAGGCTTAAAAGTGGACAGATCTCCAGGTCTGGACGATTTGAGTCCCAGGATGCTGTGGGAGGCGAGGGTGGAGATTGCAGGGGCTCTGACCCAAATTTTTAATTCCTCTCTGGTCACGGGGGAGGTGCCAGAGGACTGGAGAACAGCTAATGTGTTCCCACTATTTAAGAAAGGTTGTAGAGATAAGCCAGGGAACTATAGACCAGTGAGTCTCACGTCAGTGATAGGGAAACTATTGGAGAAAATTCTGAAGGAGAGAATCTATCACCACTTGGAGAGGCAAAATTTGATTAGGAATAGTCAGCATGGCTTTGTCAGAGGGAGGTCATGCCAAACAAATTTGATTGAATTTTTTGAGCATGTGACCAGGTGTGTAGATGAGGGTAGTGCAGTTGATGTAGTTTACATAGATTTCAGCAAAGCCTTTGACAAGGTCCCACATGGGAGACTTATCAAGAAAGCAAATGCACATGGGATACAGGGTAACTTGATAAGGTGGATTCAAAATTGGCTTAGCTGTAGGAGACAGAGAGTGATGACAGACGGCTGTTTTAGTGACAGGAAGCTAGTGTCCAGTGGCATACCACAGGGATCTGTGCTGGGTCCCCTATTGTTTGTCATTTATATAAACGACATAGATGACTAAGTGGGGGGTAGGATCAGTAAGTTCGCGGATGACACAAAGATTGGCCGAGTGGTTAACAGTGAGGTGGAGTGTCTTGGGTTACAGGAAGATATAGACGGGATGGTCAAATGGGCAGAAAAGTGGCAGATGGAATTTAACGCTGAAAAGTGTGAGGTGATACACTTTGGAAGGAGTAATGTGACACGGAAGTATTCAATAAATGGCCTGACACTGGGAAGTTCCAAGGAACAAAGGGACCTTGGTGTGTTTGTCCATAGATCTCTGAAGGCTGACGGGCAGGTTAATAGGGTGGTGAAAAAGGCATATGGGACACTTGCCTTTATCAATCGAGGCATAGATTACAAAAGCAGGGAGATCATGTTGGAGTTGTACAGAACTTTGGTAAGGCCACAGCTGGAGTACTGTGTGCAATTCTGGTCGCCACATTATAGGAAGGATGTGATTGCACTGGAGGGGGTGCAGAGGCGATTCACCAGGATGTTGCCTGGGATGGAACATTTAAGCTATGAAGAGAGGTTGGATAGGCTTGGGTTGTTTTCACTGGAGCAGAGAAGACTGAGGGGTGACCTGATCGAGGTGTACAAGATTATGAGGGGCATGGACAGGGTGGATAGGGAGCAGCTGTTCCCCTTAGTTGAAGGGTCAGTTACGAGGGGTCACAAGTTTAAGGTGAGGGGCGGGAGGTTTAAGGGGGACTTGAGGAAGAACTTTTATACCCAGAGGGTGGTGACGGTCTGGAATGCCCTGCCTGGGAGGGTGGTAGAGGCAGGTTGCCTCACATCCTTTAAAAAGTACCTGGATGAGCACTTGGCACGTCATAACATTCAAGGCTATGGGCCAAGTGCTGGCAAATGGGATTAGGTAGACAGGTCAGGTGTCTTTAATGCATCGGTGCAGACTCGATGGGCCGAAGGGCCTCTTCTGCACTGTATTATTCTGTGATTCTGTGAAACTGGAAATTGTCAAAATGACATAGGGTGCCAGAAGAGTCACGGATGTAGGTGGGAAGAGACTGGACCAGCGGAGAAAAGATAGAGTCAAGATAGGAAGAAATAAGTTCAGTGGGGCAGGAGCAGGCTGACACAATGGGTCTGCCAGGAAAGTCCCGTTTGTGGATTTTGGGAAGGAGGTAGAAGCGGGCTGTCTGGGGTTGTGGGATTATGAGGTTGGAAGCTGTAGAGGGAAGATCTCCAGAGGAGATGAGGTCAGTGACAGTCCTGTGGACAGTAGCTTGATGTTCGGTGGTGGGGTCATGGTCCAGGGGGAGGTAGGAAGAAGTGTCTGTGAGTTGGCGCTCAGCCTCTGCAAGGTAGAGGTCGGTACGCCAGACGACAACAGCACCACCCTTGTCTGCAGGTTTGATGACCATGTCGGGGTTAGACCTGAGAGAACGGAGTGCCTCAAGTTCAGAGGGGGACAGGTTAGAGTGAGTGAGGGGGGCAGAGAAATTGAGATGACCAACGTCTCGCCGACAGTTTTCAATGAAGAGATCAAGAGCGGGTAAGTGGCCAGGGGGAGGGGTCCAGGTAGAGGGAGAATGCTGGAGGCGGGTGAATGGGTCTGCTGGTCGTGTGGAGGACTCCTGGTCGAAGAAGTGAGCCCGGAGGCGGAGGCGACGGAAGAAGAGCTCAACGTCATGCCGAGCGCGAAATTCATTGAGGTGGGGGCGTAAGGGGATAAAACTGAGACCTTTGCTGAGTACAGAACGCTCAGCATCAGAGAGGGGGAGGTCAGAGGGTATAGTGAATACACGGCAAGGGGTCAGATCAGAAGGGGTGGGGTCAGAGGGAAGTGAAGCGGAAGGAGGATCTGGAGGAGGATTCGTCCCCATCAGCTGCTGGAGCTTGCGTTCCTTAACACCTGAAAGGAAGAAAAAAAGTTTTTTGTTAATGCATCGGATGAGACGAAAGATGAAATGAAACTGCGGAGTAGAACAGATTTGAGATAAGGTGAGACGGTGCTGCTGGAGAGAGAGGTCCAGTGTGTGCATGTGGTGGCACATAGCACTGAGTGTGGATCTCAGGATGTGGTGAGAGTAGCAGTCCGAGGAACGTTGTATTTCTCGGAGATACCTGTGATCCTGGGTGGATTCAAAACATGAGGGATGAAACTTCAGTTGGAATCCACGTGGAATCAGTCGGAGCCGGAGACAGTCACTGAGGAAGGAGATGTGGCTGTGAAAACGAGTTTTGATAGATACTTTATCAAACACCAGGAGGGAGGGTGTTTTGTTTCCTTTGTTTCCTGTCCCTGAACCAATTCTGGATCCATCCTGTCACCTTCCCCTGAATCCCATGGGCTTTCATTTTACTGACCAGTCTGCCATGCGGGACCTTGTCAAATGCCTTACTAAAATCCATGTAGACCACATCAACGGTACTACCCTCATCAATCCTTCTTGTTACTTCCTCAAAAAACTCAATTAAGTTAGTAAGACATGACCTTCCCTTAACAAATCCATGCTGACTATCCCTGATTAATCCGTGCCTTTCTAAGTGACAGATTCTAACAATTGACCCACCACCAAGGTCAGACTGACCAGCCTATAATTATTTGGTCTGTCCCTCACACCCGTTTTAAACAATGGGACAACGTTCACAGACTTCCAATCGTCTGGTATCTCTCCTGTATCCAGTGAGGATTTGAAGATGATCCTCAGAGCTTCCGCTATTTCCTCCGTGGCTTCCTTTAACAACCTGGGATACAATCCATCCGGCCCTGGTGACTTATCCACTTTCAAGAATGTCAGACCCTCTAGTACTTCCTCTCTCGTTATGTTTATCTTATCTAATATTTCACACTCCTCCTCTTTAATTACAATGTCTGGATCATCCCTCCGTTTTGTGAAGACAGAGACAAAAAACTCATTTTGAACCCTGCCCACATCTTCTACATCCACGCACAAGTTCCCTTGTACATCTCTGATAGGCCCTATCCTTTCCTTAGTTATCCTCTTGCTCTTAATGTACTGATAAAACATCTTTGGGTTTTCCTTGATTTTACATCGCAATAATTTTTCATGTCCTCTCTTTGCTTTCCTAATTTCTTTTTTTACTTCACCCCTGCAATTTCTGTACTTCTGTAGGCTTTCGAAAGTATTAAGTTTTTAGTGATTGTCATAACACAAGGAGTCTTACTAGTAAAGCAGATGAATTGAGGGAGTTGATTAACACATGGGATTATGATATTATTGCTATCACAGAGACATGGTTGAGGGAGGGGCAGGACTGGCAACTCAATATTCCAGGGTATGGAATCTTCAGGCGTGACAGGGGAGGGGGTGAAAGAGGAGGTGGTATTGCACTGTTGATCAAGGAGTCAATTACTGCAGGAAGGAGGGATGATATCTTAGAAGGTTCCTCAAATGAGGCCATATGGGTAGAACTTAAAAACAAAAAGGGGGCAATTACTTGGCTGGGTGTGTACTACAGGCCTCCAAACAGTCAGGGACAGATAGAGGAGAAGATATGTAGGCAAATCTCAGAGAGGTGTAAAAATAATAGGGTAATAATAGTAGGGGATTTCAACTTCCCCAATATTAACTGGGATAGTCTTAGTGCAAAAGGAACAAAGGGGGAGGAATTGTTAAAATGCAGACAGGAGAGTTTTTTGAGCCAGTATGTAGAAAGTCCTACAAGAGAAGGGGCAATACTGGACCTAATCCTAGGGAATGAAGCTGGACAAGTGGTAGAAGTGTCAGTGGGGGAGAATTTCGGGGATAGTGACCATAACTCTGTAAGATTTAATGTAGTTATGGAAAAGGATAAAGATGGACCAGAAATAAAGGGACTGAATTGGGGGAAGGCCGATTTCAATTTGATAAAACAGGATCTGGTCAAAGTGGACTGGGAGCAGCTACTTGTAGGAAAGTCTACATCAGACCAGTGGGAGTCATTCAAAGAGGAAATAGTGAGAGTTCAGAGTCAACATGTACCTGTTAAGGTGAAGGGTAGGACCAACAAGTCCAGGGAACCCTGGATGTCAAGGGATATAGAGGATTGGATCAGGAAAAAAAGGAGGCTTATGGCAGATTCGGAGCACTGAAAACAGCAGAGGCACTAGAGGAGTATAGAAAGTGTAGGGGGGTACTTAAAAAAGTAATTAGGAGAACAAAGAGGGGGCATGAAAAAACACCGGCGAGCAAGATAAAGGAAAATCCTAAGGCGTTTTATAAGTATATTAAGGGTAAGAAGATAACCAGGGAAAGAGTAGGGCCCATTAGGGACCAAAGTGACAATCTGTGTGTGGAGCTGGAGGATATAGGTGAGGTTTTAAATGATTACTTTTCATCTGTGTTCATGATGGAGAAGGACGATGTAGGTGTAGAGATCAGGGAGGGGGATTGTGATATACTTGAACATATTAACATTGAAAGGGGGGAAGTATCAGCTGTTTTAGCAGGCTTAAAAGTGGATAAATCCCCAGGCCAAGATGAGATGTATCCCAGGCTGTTATGTGAGGCAAGGGAGGTGATAGCAGGGGCTCTGACACAAATTTTCAAATCCTCTCTGGCCACAGGAGAGGTACCAGAGGACTGGAGGACAGTGAATGTGGTATCATTATTCAAGAAGGGTAGCAGGGATAAACCAGGTAATCACAGGCCAGTGAGTCTAACATCAGTGGTGGGGAAAATATTGGAAAAAATTCTGAGGGACAGGATTAATCTCCACTTGGAGAAGCAGGGATTAATCAGGGATAGTCAGCATGGCTTTGTCAGGGGGAGATCGTGTCTAACTAACTTGATTGAATTTTTCGAGGAGGTGACTAGATGTGTAGATGAGGGTAAAGCAGTTGATGTAGTCTACATGGACTTCAGTAAGGCTTTTGATAAGGTCCCACATGGGAGATAGGTTAAGAAGGTAAGAGCCCATGGGACCCAGGGCAATTTGGCAAATTGGATCCAAAATTGGCTTCGTGGCAGGAGGCAGAGGGTGATGATCGAGGGCTGTTTTTGCGATTGGAAGCCTGTGACCAGTGGTGTACCACAGGGATTGGTGCTGGGACCCTTGCTGTTTGTAGTGTACATTAATGATTTAGACATGAATATAGGAGGTATGATCAGTAAGTTCGCAGATGACACGAAAATTGGTGGTGTTGTAAATAGTGAGGAGGAAATCCTGAGATTACAGGACGATGTAGATGGGCTGGTAAGATGGGCGGAACAGTGGCAAATGGAATTTAATCCTGAGAAGTGTGAGGTGATGTATTTTGGGAGGACTAACAAGGTAAGGGAATATACAATGGATGGTAGGACCCTAGGAAGTACAGAGGGTCAGAGGGACCTTGGTGTACTTGTCCATAGATCACTGAAGGCAGCAGCACAGGTAGATAATAAGGTGGTTAGGAAGGCATATGGGATACTTGCCTTTATTAACCGAAGCATAGAATATAACAGCAGAGAGGTTATGATGGAGCTGTATAAAACACTAGTTAGGCCACAGCTGGAGTACTGTGCACAGTTCTGGGCACCACACTATAGGAAGGATGTGATTGCACTGGAGAGGGTGCAGAGGAGATTCACCAGGATGTTGCCTGGGCTGGAGCATTTCAGCTGTGAAGAGAGACTGAAAAGGCTGGGGTTGTTTTCCTTAGAGCAGAGAAGGCTGAGGGGGGACCTGATTGAGGTATACAAAATTATGAGGGGTATTGATAGGTTAGATAGGAAGAAACTTCTTCCCTTAGTGGAGGGGTCAATAACCAGGGGGCATAGATTTAAGGTAATGGGTAGGAGGTTTAGAGGGGATTTGAGGAAACATTTTTTCACTCAGAGGGTGGTTGGAATCTGGAACACACTGCCTGAAGAGATGGTAATGGCAGGAACCCTCACAACATTTAAGAAGTATTTAGATGAGCACTTGAAACTCCGTAGCATACAAGGCTACGGGCCAAGTACTGGAAAATGGGATTAAAATAGTTGGGTGCTGTATGGCCGGAACAGACACGATGGGCCGAAGGGCCTGTTTCTGTGCTGTATAATTCTATGACTATAAGCTTTCTTTTTCTGCTTTATCTTACCCTTCGTGCTTCTAGATAACCAGGGGGCTCTAGATTTGGCAGTACTGCCCTTGATCTTTGTGGGGACATGTCTACACTGTGCCCATAGAATCTCACTTTTGAATGCCTCCCACTGGTTTGCCACTGATTTTCCTTCAAGTAGCTGTATCCAGTCCACTTTCACCACATCATCTCTCAGCTTCTGAAAATTTGCCTTCCTCCAAGTTAGGGGGATGGGTCAGGGATGGTCGGGGGCGGTGGGGGGATGGGTCGGGGGCGGTGGGGGGATGGGTCGGGGGCGGTGGGGGGATGGGGTGGGGGCATGGGTCGGGGGTGGTGGGGGGATGGGTCGGGGGCGGTGGGGGGATGGGGTGGGGGCATGGGTCGGGGACGCTGGGGGGATGGGTTGGGGATGGGTCGGGGGCAGTGGGGGGATGGGTCATGGCAGTGGGGGGATGGGTCGGGGCGGTGGGGGGATGGGTCAGGGGGCGGTGGGGGGATGGGTCAGGGGTGCTGGTGGGATGGGCCGGGTGCGGTGGGGGGATGGGTTGGGGGATGGGTCAGGGGCGTTGGGGAGATGGGTCAGGGGGGTCGGGGGGATGGGTCGGGGATGGGTTGGGGGGTCGGGGATGGGTCGGGGGCGGTGGGGGGGGGGCGGGGCGGGGGATGGGTCAGTGTGTGGGTTGGATAATTCCGTCGAATGGAGGTCTCGTGTTTGATCCACTGAATGCACAATGGCACTGACACTGGGGGTGAAACCCCTGTTCGTGAAGTGACCCTGACCTGACCTTGGACCTGAGCTTACCCTGACCCTGAGCTGACCTTGGACCCTGAGCTGACCTTGGACCCTGAGCTGACCTTGGATCCTGAGCTTACCCTGACCCTGAGCTGACCTTGGACCCTGAGCTGACCTTGGACCCTGAGCTTACCCTGACCCTGAGCTTACCCTGACCCTGAGCTGACCTTGGACCCTGAGCTTACCCTGACCCTGAGCTTACCCTGACCCTGAGCTGACCTTGGACCCTGAGCTTACCCTGACCCTGAGCTTACCCTGACCCTGAGCTGACCTTGGACCCTGAGCTTACCCTGACCCTGAGCTGACCTTGGACCCTA